>NW_027457282.1:47500-143059 GCF_040206685.1 Ascaphus truei
ATAAACTGATCTCTTCTTCCGGCGATGTTACAATGAATGAAGCAAGCAAAGGGTATGCTTCAAAACAGTGTCTCTTGGAATGTTATCTGTGCTTGTCCTCCCCCGGTGTGGATGTGATTCATGGCTAGAGGTGTTAAATGGTTCCTGAAAGTTAGTGATGTAAGAGTGTGTGTGTGTGTATCTGTGTGAATATAAATGAATGGAGAGCCCACAGTGTATACAGTGCTTTACAAAAGGTGTGTGTGGAGTGGGAGTTAATATAAATGGTGTGGGTAGGTGTGGAAATGTGAGAGATTGTAGCATAACTAGAAGTGTGTGTAGATACTATGTGGTCCCTATTGGTGTATAGGGATGGAAAAACAAGGAGTATTGGTATGTGTAAGAGACAGCTGTGTGTGCATACATATAGCACAGTATGTGCAGACATGGCCTTTGCGCTCATGGGAAGAGAGTTCACTTGTGTCAGTAATGACTCATATAATTTCGATCTCTGTTTAGGCCACCGTTAAGTATCCAGAACAGTTGCATAAATTTGTATTCATGCAACCGTCTACCTTTCGGTGTTTTAAGATTACCTTTGAGTATGGCAACCCTCAGATCGTTCATCTTATGGCCAGAGTCAGAGAAATGTTCGCCGACAGGACCGTCTCTTGTTCCGCGTGTGATGCTGTGGCGATGCAGGTTCATTCTCTTGTTAGCCCCTGCCCTGTCTCCCCTATGTAGTAGCAGCCCCCTGGGCATTTCATGCACATGATGAGGTACACGACATTGCTGGAGGAACAGGTGAACCTTCCTCTGATTTTGTATTCCCGATTCCTGTGTGGTATTTGTATTGTGTCCGCTGTGTAGAGCATTGCGCAGGTTTTGCATCTTGCGTCCTGGCGTGGTTTTGTCCCGCATTCAGTGGTACTGCTGAATACTTTACTCCTCACCAAAATATTCTTGAGATTATGGGGTTGTCTGTATGATAATAAGGGTGCTTCAGGGAAGACCTGTTGCAGTCTTGTATCTTCCTGTAGGATGGGTTGTAGTTCCCTGGCGATCTTGCGTAGGGCTCCTAGGTGTGGGTTATATGTGACCACCAAAGGTACCCTGTCGCTTGTCTCCTTCTGTTTGTATTAAAGGAGATCACTTCTTGGTATTCTGGCCACAGACCCCCAAACAATTTAAATCTGCACACACAAACCCATGTAAACTCAACCCCAGACCCACCTCACTATATATATTTGTCTTAAGGAGTGCTACTGGGTATGTGACATTGTACAGTATAAACACAAGGAAGAGAAGCCCAATGCAACATGATCCTCCGCCGACTTAAATTTAACATGTCAAAAACAGAACTCCTTATATTTCATGCCAAACCTGGCCCTACTACCACCTTCCCCATTACTGTTGGAAGTACTACTATACATCCAATAGCCCAAGCACGCTGCCCTGGGGGTCACAGACTCCTCTCTCACATTCAAAAGGTAGCTAAACCTGTCGTTTTTTCCTCCGCAATATTACAAAGATACGCCCTTCCACTGTTGCTCGACAGCTAAAACTCTGACACAGACCCTCATTCTCTACCATCTCAAATACTGGAACCTTCTGCAGTCCGGTCTTACTGCCTCTCACCTGTCTCCCCTACAATCTATCCTAAACGCTGCTGCCAGAATCACTCTACTCTTTCCTAAATCTGTCTCAGCGTCTCCCTGCTGAAATCCCTCTCCTGGCTTCCTATCAAATCCCGTATCTCACACTCAATTCTCCTCCTCACTTTTAAAGCTTTACACTCTTCTGCCCCTCCTTACAGCTCAGCTCTAATTTCTCGCTATGCACCATCCCGACTCTTGCGATCCGCCCAATGATGTCTTCTATCTACCCCTTTTGTATCTAAAGCCCTCTCTCGCCTTAAACCTTTCTCACTGACTGCCCTCACCTCTGGAGTGCCCTTCCCATCAATACCCAACTAGCACCTTCTCTATCCACCTTTAAGACCCACATTCTAACACATCTGCTTAAAGAAGCATGTGAGTAGCTCCGAGGCTGATACTATAGACCGCATACAAAAAGCTTGGCCCATTGCAGACGCACTTACCAGAACGCCGTCCTACTGTCTCTGTATGTTCTACCTACCAATTAGATTGTAAGCTCTTCAGAGCAGGGACTCCTTTTCCTAAATGTTACTTTTATGTCTGAAGCACTTATTCCCATGATCTGTTATTTGTATTATTTATATGATTGTCACGTGTATTACTGCGGTGAAGCGCTTTCTACATAAATGGCGCTATATAAATAAAGACATACAGTACATACATACATACAACATACAACATGACAAAGCATATAGTTAAATATTATCTGTTTCTCTCTCATAAGTGGGGTCCGACTTACTTATCTCTCTCTCTCTCTCTCTCTCTCTCTCTCTCTCTCTCTCTCATCTCTCTCTCTCTCTCTCTCTCTCTCTCTCTCTCTCTCTCTCTCTCTCTCTCGTATCATCAAGAGGGTAATCTAAAGTTAATTTGCAGAATTTCAATAACCCTTGGCATTTGTAAATAGTTTCTTTAGTAAATAAAGAGTTCAATTGAAAATAGATACATTTTATTGAAGAGTTTTAAATATATTCTTAGTAAAATATGTTACAAACTGACTTATAAATATAAATCTTATTTACAGATAGTCACAGAGCTTGGCATCAGTTACAGATTAGTCAGGGGTTTTTTTTTGTTTTTTTAGGGCTTAAGTATCTCATGGGGGAAATAAGTCTGGATGGTGGGTATCCGTAACGTTTAGAGATGTTATGATCCTTCTGCCTCTGAACAAAGCACTGTAGCCTCCCCTTGGAGGTATGTTGACAGGCTTACTCCCTCTCCAGTTG
This sequence comes from Ascaphus truei, assembly GCF_040206685.1. Lineage (NCBI taxonomy): Eukaryota > Metazoa > Chordata > Amphibia > Anura > Ascaphidae > Ascaphus > Ascaphus truei. The sequence continues at coordinate 50,361 of NW_027457282.1, forward strand.
TGATTTCCTTTTCATAGCCTCTCTCTCCTCTCTCTGTTCTGGTGGAATATGTATGGAAACCTCAAGCTCTTGGAGAGGCTGTTGACAGAAGGATGGAGTGAAGTTGTCCACTCTGCTGGGTACATTGATAGGAAGCTGCAGGTTAGAAAGCTGGTGCTTCTGGTTGAAAGGAGCTTGAATGGGGATAGTGGTTTGGCTGACCTTTTTAATGCATGTCACTGCAGCTTTCCGTTCTATGGATATCACTGGGAAGTGTTTGGGATTCTCTATAACTGAAGCTTTGTTTTCCCCACGTTGTTTGATTTCACTGGTTTTAATGCCAGGAGCTGGAATGGGGATAGTGGTTTGGCTCACCTTTTCAATGCATCTTACTGCAGCTTCCTGTTCTATGGATATCACTGGAAAGTGTTTGGGATTCTCTATAACTGAAGCTTTGTTTTCCCCATGTTGTTTGATTTCACTGGTTTTAATGTCAGGTCTTGTGTACTCATGTATTTTAAATAGCCTAGGCCTGGCATTAATACCGACACCTTTAATTCCAGAAATACTGTCCTGTTTTTTGGCCATGAACCTTTTAATCGCATCAGTAAGAGACCACTGAACATGAGAAGCAGAAGTCTGGCTTTGGCGTCCTTGCATTGGTCCAAGCTTATTTCCAAGTGTAATGGATTCTGCGGGTGCCCCTGGACCTGTGGGACCTGCTTTTTTACCCAATGGGTGAAATACTTGAACAGAGTTAATCATTTGGAGGCTGAGGTTGCTGTGATGGGCTTTCACCTTTCCTTGTTCAGAAGGTTCCAATGACTTCTTGCCCTTCCCAAGAACTTCTGAATTCACTCCAGGCTGATTAGCACTTTTTCTTTTGAGAGCTTTGGGGTTATTATCAGTACCACAAGCCAGCGCTTGCTCAAAACTGAAAACGCTGGTCTGGTTCTTTGTTTTCTTCACTAGCTGCTTAATATTGCTGTTCTGTTTACGTTTGATCCCCATCTCTTGAGGTGTCTTCCGCTCAGGACTATGAGTAACTGCAGGAGACTTTGCATCTTTACATTTGATCCCCATCTCCTGAGGTGTCTTCCGCTCAGGACTATGAGTAACAGCAGGTGTTTTTGCATATTTACGTTTGATCCCGATCTCCTGAGGTGTCTTCCGCTCAGGACAATGAGTAACTGCAGGAGTCTTTGCATTTTTAAGTTTGATCCCCATCTCCTGAGGTGTCTTCCGCTCAGGACTATGAGTAACTGCAGGAGTTTTTGCATATTTACGTTTGATCCCCATCTCCTGAGGTGTCTTCCGCTCAGGACTATGAGTAACTGCAGGAGTCTTTGCATCTTTACGTTTGATCCCTATCTCCTGAGTTTTCTTCAGTTTAGGATTAATATGAGTAACAGCAGGTGTCTTTGCATCCATTGTACCTTCACGGCTTTGCTGCATCTTTTCAGATACCTTATTGGAAATGTGGGCACCTGAGAGACAAACACGTTTCATCTTTTTTAACAGAACAGCCTCGTCACCAGATTGTGGGCCATGGGGTGACTTCCCTGGTATAGGAGCAGAAGAATGATTTACTGGCTTTGACATTGGTTTTACCTTCTTTTGCAGTGCAGTTTGAGGGACTTGATCCTTTGCAGCTGAATAAAGGATCTTTTTCTTCTTTGTTTCCACTTTGGAGCACTTTGGTACCCCCTCAGACTTTGACGGACACTCAGTCTTCACTGAACTCAGCACGTTATTACGAACCTTCTGAGCAATATGTGAGGGGGCCTTCACCTCTGAAGATCTCTTCTCCATATCTTTTAACCCACCCCTTTTCCACACTGGCACATATAACTCTTTGTTGCTTTGCACATCAATATGTAACTTTTGAGAGGTGGCTCAGCTTCCGAGCTGGTTGAGTTGGGTACATCAGAGGTGGTTCACTTTTTTCATTAGCAGCAAGCTGAACTGCTCCTTGTGTAATTAAACTGGCCTGGGAAATATGTTGGGCTCCAAGCGAGGTCTGACACACTGTAACAAAATCAAAAAGGAGAAATAATCAATTATCATAAATACCAACACATTGTACATAATAACACAAAGGAAGAAAAGCAAACACATGCTTAATCCCTTCAGTATTGGCGAGGACTACATACTGTAGAGTTCTATATATTTGTAACACTACAGTGGCGAATGACCGTAATTAAAGATCTTTATAACAGGTAATGGTATCGGTCAAGGAGAAGATTTTGAACAATGATTAGTAAAGATTCTCCATATCTCACCTTGTAAGGTCTGCATTCCTCTAAGGGGTATGAATGGTGGCTGCTGAAGTTGTGCATACTGGGTGGCCATTATACAAGGCCCTATTGTAGCACGTCTTTCCAAATGTGTGTTGGGACGGAAAGTAACAGGCTGCGTTGTGGCTTCTCCCCTAACCTGTCCTGCAAATCCTGTGTATCCTCCTGTAGCAGTGTGGTAGAATCCTCCGTTCATGTCCGATACACGAGGGTAAGCGCGTGTTGCCTGTGGGATCTGCTGTAGATACATTGGTGTTCCTGCAGACCCTTGTTGCAAAATCATGCCTTGGGCCCCATGTCTGTAGACTTCTGTATTCCTCCCTACTGGGTGGAAGCTGTTGCTCCATGAAGGGTAAGCAGTGGTGACTGCAGGAGCACTGCAGGTCGGTGGAGGGTTCACAGCAGAGGAATTTAAAAACTGATCTGTAAGGAAGAAAGGTAAAAGTGAAGGGCCAGAAAAGCACAATCAAGGCACATTTCTTTAACACACGGGGACTCAACTCCAGTCATCAAACCCCCCACAATAGGTCAACTTTTCAGGATATTCCAGCTTTAGCACAGGTGGCCCAATCACTCAATCAGCTTCTGATTGAGTCACCTGTGCTGAAGCAGGGACTGATTGAGCGAGCTGTGCTGAAGCAGGGACGGATTGAGCCACCTCCGCTGAAGCTGGGATATCCTGAAAGCCTGACTTTGGGGGGTTAGGACTGCTTTAACAGACCTGCTAAAAGATATTCTTGATATCAAATACATATGAAATACATAGAGATGCTCACTTGGCTTGGTATTTTTATTTTGCCTTTAAAATATTTGGGGTTTTGGTTCTGGTTTTGAATAAAGTTTTTGGTGGTCTTTGTTTTGTTATGAATAGCAAGCACTAACAGGGATAATGGCTTGCTGGGAAAACACATTTATTTGATTATCAATGTTACATACCACTACTCTGATCAATAGTGGTCAGAAGTTTCAATATTTAAATACATTTTTAAGCAAGCTCCATGATTGCCTTCTATAGCATTGCTATGTATTGAAACACCAGAGCACCCGTACATTTTAGCTCAATATATGGGGTTTAATCTATAAATATATATATAGATATATATTTATACATATACATATACATATATGATGTGTTGGGATGTAACACAGACAGAAAACTATTTCTAGGTAGTTTTCAACACAAAGTGGCAACTGGCATATAAAACTTGTGCAGTCCATCACCTGCTTTCATGTCCACCTATGAACACAATGACAAATATAGATGTACCATAGCTTTCGGAACTGGATCTTTAAAAATAAAAATAAAAACATAAAAATTGCCTGTTCCTACTGTAGTATTTTGTGGTAATATTATGGTGTGGTATTCTGAGACGTCTGGTATATTGAGGTATCTGGAGGAGCACTCAGGTCAGCTATATCTGTAAATCAAGTGGCAGATTCTGCCCTCGTTTTGTGGCTTTGTCTTTTTTGGGGCCTTTGTATTACTGTAGAGTAGTGGTTTCCAACCTTTTTTTGGTTAAGGAACCATATGTGAAATTCTGAGGGACCCCAACCCTCTCTAACAACGAGTCTAAGATGAGATGCATTGTAATATACCCCAACCCTATCTAATAGTGCGTCTGAGATCAGATGAAGTGTGAGGAACCCCAATCCTCTCTAATAGCGCTTCTGAGATCAGATGCATTGTAAGGAGCCCCAACCCTCTCCAATAGCGCGTTTGAGATAAGATGCATTGTACTGTAAATTCTTCTGTATTAAGTACAATTTTAAAATGACCTAAAAATTACAGCGAACCCTTTAGGGATGCCCGGGGAATCCTAGGGTTCCTAGGATCCGTGGTTGAAAAACACTGCTGTAGACAATAATTTAAGGATATGGCTGAAAGTAGTCGAACATTACACCCCACGGTGTAGAATTGGTCCAATAGTTATTGACCTAAACTTAGGGCAAGGAAAAAGCATGCCTTATACATAACTAATCCTACTGTATACACTAAGGTTCCTGTGTCTTTTTTTACTATCCCATAGATCCCATAGACGTTTGCCGCTTTGACATTTATGTATACAGTACATGTGTTCTTTTCTATACATTACTGTTCAAATCATTTAAGATTTTGAATTACAAGCCAGATATAAAAGTAAATACAATAAAACAAATATGTGTGTATGTATCTATAATAAATCAGTTTTGACATTTATAAAAAAAATATTATCCAATTAAGGCCAGGTACCTAACCCCCCTGGGTGTTGTCTACCTCCGTCCCTCCCCCCCGCCCCCCACCCCATCCGTCTTCTTTCTCCCATCCATTGATAGGAGTCATGTTATCTGTTCTGTACCCCATAAAACATTGTGAAAGTAAACAGTTCAGAAATATAGATATTATCCATTTCTTTTTGGGTATGTAAAGGTCACGTTGCTTCCTACCTGCCATGATACAGAGTTAAGGTGGAGATAATTAGTCTCTCTGTACAGCGCCACTCTTTTCCTATCTCTGAGATGTCCACAAAACTAACGGTTTCCTTCGGGAACTAATTCAAGTCACGCACAAACAAGTTTACATTTGTGTATTTATCTCAGTCTCTAAGGCGATTCCATGATGTCATTACAGAACACTGCTGCTGGCATCTCCTAGGAGGCTCAATGATACTGTCTCGTGATGTCATAATAGAGAAATCAGCTACTGTTGACATTTAATTTCAAGTGGTTGAGAAGTGGTTAACTTGAGTAGCAGTCATAAAAATCACAGCTACTGTGATACATTGTATTACATACATTGGGTGACACAAGTACACATATGGACAGTGCCACTGACAGCAGTGGGATCAACATACTGTATCACTGGGTTCAAATGCATTGACTTCATGGCAAGATAAAGTATCACAGATTATAATGAGATGTATCACAGTCTGCGTCTCTGCCCCAGCATGCACCTTGGGGAGAGTCAGTAGGAGGAGTTGGGGAGGAGTTACATGGCACACAGATTATAATGAGATGTATCACAGTCTGCGTCTCTGCCCCAGCTTGCACCTTGGGGAGAGTCAGTAGAAGGAGTTGGGGGGAGTTACATGGTGCACAGATTATAATCAGATGTATCACATTCTGCGTCTCTGCCCCAATTTGCACCTTGGGGAGAGTGAGTAGGATGAGTTGGGGGCAGTTACATGGTGCACAGATTAAAATGAGATGCGTCACAAGTTGCATTTCTCTGATACTTTTTTTTAACCTTTTATTTGCCCAAAACAATCCTCCATATCTGAAGTGCCATAAGTCTAACATACCGCGTCAGAAGTAAGAAACTGTTCTTACAGTATATATGCTGCGGCTCTGCTCCAAAAAATAGAGCCATGCGTCTAAACACAACTACTCTATGTTGCTGCATAGACCTTTTATGTCTAATTCCAGCACTGGGGAAGGGTTCAACTCCATTCAAGGGCAGTCTAAACTAAACTACTACTTTGGTACAGCACTGCACTTTGCTTTAATGCTTCAGACATACACATTATGGGCTTTGAATGGGTCCCCCTGCTTATTTGTGGGGGGATAGAGATGAGTCTTTTACAATGAGAGTGCTACTGGATCTATGTTCTATATACAGTGACACCTCGCAGCCTTAATTACAATTTATTTTGGGATGTTTTTTGTCAGTACACTAAAACCTCCTCTTGGATAGACACAGGGGGATATTCTAGTAGCTGGGAGTTGTGCAAAAGCGTGCAGAAAGAGCCTTATCCGATTGGATTTCTAGAACAGCGGTGCGCAAACTGGGGGGCGCGACCCCCACGCGGGGCGCAAGACTGCCGTCTGGGGGGCGTGGGGTTTACAGAGGCCCCGCGCGCTTCCCGAAGGCACTTAAATTAAGTGCCGGGGGAGCTGCAGGGCCTCTGTAAACCTTCACTTACCTAGGCTCCGGCGGCTTCCTTCCTGCGTCGCCATGGCAACGCGGCATCAAAATGACGCTGTGAGGTCATGTGACGTCACGTTACTAGGGCAACGTGACGTCATGACGCCGGAGCGCAGGTGAATGGGGGTTCTGCTTTAGATATTGTGAAGCGGGGGCATCCAGACACTGATTAAGGGGTGCAGGAAACTAGTCATTCACACCTGGCTTTTATTTCTAGATCGACATTTACACAGACACACACACACACACACACGTAACAAGGGCTAATTGTAGTATAATGTAATACAATAAATATATTTGTCATTTAAATGGATTTTATTCATATGTTTTATTTTAAAGCGGGGTTGGGGGCGGGGTTGGGGGCGGGGTTGGGGGCGGGACTAGGGGCGGGGTTGGGGGCGGGACTAGGTGGCGAGTAGATTTTTTGGTTGGGCGAGTAGATTTTTGGGTGATTTGTCGAACACTGTATATATTTATATAGATATTAGTATGTACCATTGACTTTTATATACCAAGTGCAATCCATTTCTGTGCGCTAAACAGTATTTTGGGGCTGGGCGCAGATGGAGAAATTTGAACTTAGTACACGAGTGCAATTGAAGTTTGACATGCGCCGAAACCCTCCACCCCTCCCCCCGCTCAGTTTGCGATGCTTAGTATATTGGCCTCAGTAGGTCTCTCCCTTCCACTTCAAAGTAACGTATTGACAACCAAAGGGGACCTGCTACAGTAGTTTTTGGTGATTTCATCAGTCCCACTTGGCAAATAGTATATTGGAGATTCAAAAAAAGAGAAAGCGCTCGTTAAAGTAACACATTCTTTGATATTTTTAATCGAAAACAATGATATTCTTCCAGTGTATTAGTCAAGCACCTTACAGTTCACAAATACACACTAGAGAGGGTTGGGGTTCCTTACAATGCATTGATCAAATACATTGTAAGGAGCCCCAACCCTCTCTAACAGCGCGTCTGAAATCTGCATTGTAAGGAATCCCAACTTTCTCTAATAGCGCGTCTGAGATCAGATGCATTCAAAGGAGCCCCAACCCTCTCTAATAGCGCGTCTGAGATCAGATGCATTGTAAGGAACCCCAACCCTCTCTAATTGTGACCCTTGCACTCACCACGAACAAGGCGGACCCCCGGTACTGAGGTGGGAAAGTAGAAACTGCGCACCCACAGCAGTGGAGGCACGCCTGGATTGTCAGCGTAGCCGGGTCGGGGTTGGAGAGAGAGGGTAGTCCAGATACTTGCCGCGGTCATGGGGAGGAGCCAGTAACGGTAGATGTCCGTTGTGCCGAGGTCGAGGGTTGGAGCTGGTGGGTTAAAAGAATGTCCTATATCCGTGGTCAGGGATGGAGAGATGCAGGTAGTCGAGGGCAAGCTGGGGTCGTTATACAGAGAGCGTCCAAGAGTCTAGCCGTGTCGGTACACATGAGGTCAAACTGAAAGCAAGAGAGGCAAGGCACAAGGCAAAGCAGGAATGTAGGAACACAAGGCTACTATGGTCTATGCTCAGCAATGTGTAACTGAGCAAGCAGAGATTAAATAGGAGGACTGGAGCAATGAAAGTGAGAGGCGGAACGGAGGTGTGGCCCCGCGGGAGCTGTGATTGGACGCAGAGCGCAGGAGACAGGTGGGCATTGTTACGGGTGTTGTGTCGCAGCTGGGGAGTGGTGCACGATCGTCCCGTGAGCGCGCCGCGCGTGAGTGACACGTGACACGAACGGGGGGTGGGACCAAGCTCCATAGAGATGTTTGAAAACCTCTGTGTGCGCGCGCTTTTGTTGCCGGTCATTTGATTAGATGAGTTATTAAAAGCAAATTGTGTAGTTACTGTACACTCTCTCCAGTTCATTTATTTTTTCGTTCCGGTTGTGCATCGCACATTTTTCACTTTGTACTATCTCCCTAGCGAACAACACACCAAAAGGTGCCCTGCAGCAACCCACAGGAGCAGGATTGAACTGATGCACCCTTTGGTTTCATAATCTCCTTTGGTGTCATCCAAAATGGCCTGGCGAAGAGTTTTTCCGTAGAGTCGCTTGTAATGAACTTTGTTATTATTGAGGATAGAGTCTATGATATTGGCCGACTAGCAAGTCTACAGTTATTGATTTAAAAAGTTAACTAGGTGCCATTCCATGTGAACATTTACAGCTGATTTGTGATAGCTCAATAACAGAGCAGAACCAGCTAGGCGCCATCTTTTCTACATGTATATACTGTAAACCCCTAGACTGATCATTTACACCATTTATAAGTGGAGTTGGTAAGGATACCGCTCTATTTATGAGACAAAGGCTTGGACATTACTGTAGTGTTTTTGATTTAAACAAACAGGGCCCAAAATCTACTGTTGGGATTGTTTTTTGGAGCCCCAGATTTGGTCTTTGGACTTGTTTTTGTCATAGTTTATAGACTGCTTGTTCACTGGATTGATTGTACTTAATATGTCATACCAAAATATTACACAACATATGAATTTATAGTCACAAATACATTTTGCGAGAGTGTACGCAACAGCTCTACTCTGGGGGCCATGATGTTCACTTTTAAATGTCACATCTTCTTTAATATACACTAATGCAACATAGAGCGCTCCCAGGTGGTATCGAATTGGTCTAACTGCATCAATACGAGGCTCCCAACATGTTTCACAGACTCTCTTTAGTGTTAAATTGGGTAAGGATTTTAAAAGAATGATTTATCTGTTGGTGGACCTGGGGAAGAAATTATACAACGGTTGAATTAAGCCCAAAAATTAAATGGCACCTATATTGGGTTTGGCAGTGTTGTTAACCACTAGGTTCAAATAATGAGAACTACATGGTACATAAAACGCACGTGGGTTCATGTTCAACATGTCTTTGAACTCCATTATGCTTTCCCCGCATATTTGCAGCATTGTCATAGCTTTGGCCCTGCATATTTTCTACATTTATATTGAGATCCAATAGTTCCTTTATTATCCAATCACTTAAGATGATGTCATTTCTGCCAAAAAATAAAATGGAAGCCATCACATGGTACATCCACCAATTAGATTGGTGGATATATCATTTGTCAGTCAAATGTGATGTCACAGGCCTTATATAAGGTCTGTCATGTCTTATTTGACCCTAAGAAGCCGTCTGATCAACATCTCCCGGACCTGTGAAGAAGAAAAAACTACTCACCCGGGCCCACTCTTCCAGCAACTGAGGATCATGGACCCACCCTCCCCATGGCTTTCTTTCACCCCCCCTCCCCATGTCTCTTTCATCCCCCCATGTCTCTCTATCGCCTCCCTCCCCATGTCTCTTTCACCCCTCTCCCCATGTCTCTTTTTCACGCCCCACCCCATGGCTCTCTTTCACCCCCCTCTCTATGTCTCTTGCACCCCCTCCCCGTGTTTCTCTATCATCCCCCCCCTCCAAATGTCTCTCTATCACCCCCCCTCTAAATGTCTCTCGATCACCTCCCCATGTCTCTTTCACCCTCCCCTCCCAATGTCTCTTCACCCCTGCTCCCATGTCTCTTCACCCCTGCTCCCCATGTCTCTTTACCCCTGTTCCCATGTCTCTTCACCGCCGCTCCCCATGACTCTTTCACCCACTCCCCATGTCTCTTTCACCCACTCCCCATGTCTCTTTCACCCCTCCCCATGTCTCTCTTTTAAACCCATTCCCATGTCTCTATATCACCCCCTACCTATGTCTCTCTTTCACCCTCCTCCCCTCGCCATGTCTCTTTCACCCCCCTCCCCTCACCATGTCTCTCCTTCACCCCCCTCCCCTCGCCATGACTCTCACCCCTCCACCTTCCTTCCACATGTCATAAACTCACACACACACTCACACTTAACAATTCTTGGTATATCTATAGAGGGTATTACTGTGCATCTGTATTATTTTTTAGTATAATGCTACTAGTAGTAGTACTTTTTTTTAAACAACTCTGAATTAAAATTTTAATGTATCATAATGTAACAATCATTTTTTGTTTCTATAGCAACCATTTACAAAGTCACATCCCCTTCCTATTTTGAAACAGGCTCTGGCAACCCCCCCCCCCCCCCTTTTTTTGAACACTGCCCTCTCCCTAGCTGTGCAAAACTCAATTGTATCCAGTGACTGCCTGGTCACATGATCACCCCAGAGAACTTTGCATTTTTGGTCCTCTTCTGCTGCACTGGCAACCATTTAGTCAACCCCCGAGCCGAATCTTCACCGATCAATCGCAACTTAGCTAATTACTTATCAATGTGTGGATTGTATTGATGCACATATCAAAGGGATTTTTTTTTTTTAAACGACAGCTTGGACTGCTGCTTTAAAGGTGGGCAGAGTAAGTTTGGAAACGGGGAGGAGTCACAGACCTCCAAACAATTTAAATCTGCGCACACAAACCCATGTAAACTCAACCCCAGACCCACCTCACCATATATATTTGTCTTAAGGAGTGCTACTGGGTATGTGACATTGTACAGTATAAACACAAGGAAGAGAAGCCCAATGCAACATGATCCTCCGCCGACTTAAATTTAACATGTCAAAAACAGAACTCCTTATATTTCATGCCAAACCTGGCCCTACTACCACCTTCCACATTACTGTTGGAAGAACTACTATACATGCAGTAGCCCAAGCACGCTGCCCTGGGGGTCACAGACTCCTCTCTCACATTCAAAAGGTAGCTAAACCTGTCGTTTTTTCTTCCGCAAGATACACCCTTCCACTGTTGCTCGACAGCTAAAACTCTGACACAGACCCTCATTCTCTACCATCTCAAATACTGGAACCTTCTGCTGTCCGGTCTTACTGCCTCTCACCTGTCTCCCCTACAATCTATCCTAAACGCTGCTGCCAGAATCACTCTACTCTTTCCTAAATCTGTCTCAGCGTCTCCCCTGCTGAAATCCCTCTCCTGGCTTCCTATCAAATCCCGTATCTCACACTCAATTCTCCTCCTCACTTTTAAAGCTTTACACTCTTCTGCCCCTCCTTACAGCTCAGCTCTAATTTCTCGCTATGCACCATCCCGACTCTTGCGATCCGCCCAATGATGTCTTCTATCTACCCCTTTTGTATCTAAAGCCCTCTCTCGCCTTAAACCTTTCTCACTGACTGCCCTCACCTCTGGAGTGCCCTTCCCATCAATACCCGACTAGCACCTTCTCTATCCACCTTTAAGACCCACATTCTAACACATCTGCTTAAAGAAGCATGTGAGTAGCTCCGAGGCTGATACTATAGACCGCATACAAAAAGCTTGGCCCATTGCAGACGCACTCACCAGAACGCCGTCCTACTGTCTCTGTATGTTCTACCTACCAATTAGATTGTAAGCTCTTCAGAGCAGGGACTCCTTTTCCTAAATGTTACTTTTATGTCTGAAGCACTTATTCCCATGATCTGTTATTTGTATTATTTATATGATTGTCACGTGTATTACTGCGGTGAAGCGCTTTCTACATAAATGGCGCTATATAAATAAAGACATACAGTACATACATACATACAACATACAACATGACAAAGCATATAGTTAAATATTTATCTGTTTCTCTCTCATAAGTGGGGTCCGACTTACTTATCTCTCTCTCTCTCTCTCTCTCTCTCTCTCGTATCATCAAGAGGGTAATCTAAAGTTAATTTGCAGAATTTCAATAACCCTTGGCATTTGTAAATAGTTTCTTTAGTAAATAAAGAGTTCAATTGAAAATAGATACATTTTATTGAAGAGTTTTAAATATATTCTTAGTAAAATATGTTACAAACTGACTTATAAATATAAATCTTATTTACAGATAGTCACAGAGCTTGGCATCAGTTACAGATTAGTCAGGGTTTTTTTTTGTTTTTTTAGGGCTTAAGTATCTCATGGGGGAAATAAGTCTGGATGGTGGGTATCCGTAACGTTTAGAGATGTTATGATCCTTCTGCCTCTGAACAAAGCACTGTAGCCTCCCCTTGGAGGTATGTTGACAGGCTTACTCCCTCTCCAGTTGTGATTTCCTTTTCATAGCCTCTCTCTCCTCTCTCTGTTCTGGTGGAATATGTATGGAAACCTCAAGCTCTTGGAGAGGCTGTTGACAGAAGGATGGAGTGAAGTTGTCCACTCTGCTGGGTACATTGATAGGAAGCTGCAGGTTAGAAAGCTGGTGCTTCTGGTTGAAAGGAGCTTGAATGGGGATAGTGGTTTGGCTGACCTTTTTAATGCATGTCACTGCAGCTTTCCGTTCTATGGATATCACTGGGAAGTGTTTGGGATTCTCTATAACTGAAGCTTTGTTTTCCCCACGTTGTTTGATTTCACTGGTTTTAATGCCAGGAGCTGGAATGGGGATAGTGGTTTGGCTCACCTTTTCAATGCATCTTACTGCAGCTTCCTGTTCTATGGATATCACTGGAAAGTGTTTGGGATTCTCTATAACTGAAGCTTTGTTTTCCCCATGTTGTTTGATTTCACTGGTTTTAATGTCAGGTCTTGTGTACTCATGTATTTTAAATAGCCTAGGCCTGGCATTAATACCGACACCTTTAATTCCAGAAATACTGTCCTGTTTTTTGGCCATGAACCTTTTAATCGCATCAGTAAGAGACCACTGAACATGAGAAGCAGAAGTCTGGCTTTGGCGTCCTTGCATTGGTCCAAGCTTATTTCCAAGTGTAATGGATTCTGCGGGTGCCCCTGGACCTGTGGGACCTGCTTTTTTACCCAATGGGTGAAATACTTGAACAGAGTTAATCATTTGGAGGCTGAGGTTGCTGTGATGGGCTTTCACCTTTCCTTGTTCAGAAGGTTCCAATGACTTCTTGCCCTTCCCAAGAACTTCTGAATTCACTCCAGGCTGATTAGCACTTTTTCTTTTGAGAGCTTTGGGGTTATTATCAGTACCACAAGCCAGCGCTTGCTCAAAACTGAAAACGCTGGTCTGGTTCTTTGTTTTCTTCACTAGCTGCTTAATATTGCTGTTCTGTTTACGTTTGATCCCCATCTCTTGAGGTGTCTTCCGCTCAGGACTATGAGTAACTGCAGGAGACTTTGCATCTTTACATTTGATCCCCATCTCCTGAGGTGTCTTCCGCTCAGGACTATGAGTAACAGCAGGTGTTTTTGCATATTTACGTTTGATCCCGATCTCCTGAGGTGTCTTCCGCTCAGGACAATGAGTAACTGCAGGAGTCTTTGCATTTTTAAGTTTGATCCCCATCTCCTGAGGTGTCTTCCGCTCAGGACTATGAGTAACTGCAGGAGTTTTTGCATATTTACGTTTGATCCCCATCTCCTGAGGTGTCTTCCGCTCAGGACTATGAGTAACTGCAGGAGTCTTTGCATCTTTACGTTTGATCCCTATCTCCTGAGTTTTCTTCAGTTTAGGATTAATATGAGTAACAGCAGGTGTCTTTGCATCCATTGTACCTTCACGGCTTTGCTGCATCTTTTCAGATACCTTATTGGAAATGTGGGCACCTGAGAGACAAACACGTTTCATCTTTTTTAACAGAACAGCCTCGTCACCAGATTGTGGGCCATGGGGTGACTTCCCTGGTATAGGAGCAGAAGAATGATTTACTGGCTTTGACATTGGTTTTACCTTCTTTTGCAGTGCAGTTTGAGGGACTTGATCCTTTGCAGCTGAATAAAGGATCTTTTTCTTCTTTGTTTCCACTTTGGAGCACTTTGGTACCCCCTCAGACTTTGACGGACACTCAGTCTTCACTGAACTCAGCACGTTATTACGAACCTTCTGAGCAATATGTGAGGGGGCCTTCACCTCTGAAGATCTCTTCTCCATATCTTTTAACCCACCCCTTTTCCACACTGGCACATATAACTCTTTGTTGCTTTGCACATCAATATGTAACTTTTGAGAGGTGGCTCAGCTTCCGAGCTGGTTGAGTTGGGTACATTAGAGGTGGTTCACTTTTTTCATTAGCAGCAAGCTGAACTGCTCCTTGTGTAATTAAACTGGCCTGGGAAATATGTTGGGCTCCAAGCGAGGTCTGACACACTGTAACAAAATCAAAAAGGAGAAATAATCAATTATCATAAATACCAACACATTGTACATAATAACACAAAGGAAGAAAAGCAAACACATGCTTAATCCCTTCAGTATTGGCGAGGACTACATACTGTAGAGTTCTATATATTTGTAACACTACAGTGGCGAATGACCGTAATTAAAGATCTTTATAACAGGTAATGGTATCGGTCAAGGAGAAGATTTTGAACAATGATTAGTAAAGATTCTCCATATCTCACCTTGTAAGGTCTGCATTCCTCTAAGGGGTATGAATGGTGGCTGCTGAAGTTGTGCATACTGGGTGGCCATTATACAAGGCCCTATTGTAGCACGTCTTTCCAAATGTGTGTTGGGACGGAAAGTAACAGGCTGCGTTGTGGCTTCTCCCCTAACCTGTCCTGCAAATCCTGTGTATCCTCCTGTAGCAGTGTGGTAGAATCCTCCGTTCATGTCCGATACACGAGGGTAAGCGCGTGTTGCCTGTGGGATCTGCTGTAGATACATTGGTGTTCCTGCAGACCCTTGTTGCAAAATCATGCCTTGGGCCCCATGTCTGTAGACTTCTGTATTCCTCCCTACTGGGTGGAAGCTGTTGCTCCATGAAGGGTAAGCAGTGGTGACTGCAGGAGCACTGCAGGTCGGTGGAGGGTTCACAGCAGAGGAATTTAAAAACTGATCTGTAAGGAAGAAAGGTAAAAGTGAAGGGCCAGAAAAGCACAATCAAGGCACATTTCTTTAACACACGGGGACTCAACTCCAGTCATCAAACCCCCCACAATAGGTCAACTTTTCAGGATATTCCAGCTTTAGCACAGGTGGCCCAATCACTCAATCAGCTTCTGATTGAGTCACCTGTGCTGAAGCAGGGACTGATTGAGCGAGCTGTGCTGAAGCAGGGACGGATTGAGCCACCTCCGCTGAAGCTGGGATATCCTGAAAGCCTGACTTTGGGGGGTTAGGACTGCTTTAACAGACCTGCTAAAAGATATTCTTGATATCAAATACATATGAAATACATAGAGATGCTCACTTGGCTTGGTATTTTTATTTTGCCTTTAAAATATTTGGGGTTTTGGTTCTGGTTTTGAATAAAGTTTTTGGTGGTCTTTGTTTTGTTATGAATAGCAAGCACTAACAGGGATAATGGCTTGCTGGGAAAACACATTCATTTGATTATCAATGTTACATACCACTACTCTGATCAATAGTGGTCAGAAGTTTCAATATTTAAATACATTTTTAAGCAAGCTCCATGATTGCCTTCTATAGCATTGCTATGTATTGAAACACCAGAGCACCCGTACATTTTAGCTCAATATATGGGGTTTAATCTATAAATATATATATAGATATATATTTATACATATACATATACATATATGATGTGTTGGGATGTAACACAGACAGAAAACTATTTCTAGGTAGTTTTCAACACAAAGTGGCAACTGGCATATAAAACTTGTGCAGTCCATCACCTGCTTTCATGTCCACCTATGAACACAATGACAAATATAGATGTACCATAGCTTTCGGAACTGGATCTTTAAAAATAAAAATAAAAACATAAAAATTGCCTGTTCCTACTGTAGTATTTTGTGGTAATATTATGGTGTGGTATTCTGAGACGTCTGGTATATTGAGGTATCTGGAGGAGCACTCAGGTCAGCTATATCTGTAAATCAAGTGGCAGATTCTGCCCTCGTTTTGTGGCTTTGTCTTTTTTGGGGCCTTTGTATTACTGTAGAGTAGTGGTTTCCAACCTTTTTTTGGTTAAGGAACCATATGTGAAATTCTGAGGGACCCCAACCCTCTCTAACAACGAGTCTAAGATGAGATGCATTGTAATATACCCCAACCCTATCTAATAGTGCGTCTGAGATCAGATGAAGTGTGAGGAACCCCAATCCTCTCTAATAGCGCTTCTGAGATCAGATGCATTGTAAGGAGCCCCAACCCTCTCCAATAGCGCGTTTGAGATAAGATGCATTGTACTGTAAATTCTTCTGTATTAAGTACAATTTTAAAATGACCTAAAAATTACAGCGAACCCTTTAGGGATGCCCGGGGAATCCTAGGGTTCCTAGGATCCGTGGTTGAAAAACACTGCTGTAGACAATAATTTAAGGATATGGCTGAAAGTAGTCGAACATTACACCCCACGGTGTAGAATTGGTCCAATAGTTATTGACCTAAACTTAGGGCAAGGAAAAAGCATGCCTTATACATAACTAATCCTACTGTATACACTAAGGTTCCTGTGTCTTTTTTTACTATCCCATAGATCCCATAGACGTTTGCCGCTTTGACATTTATGTATACAGTACATGTGTTCTTTTCTATACATTACTGTTCAAATCATTTAAGATTTTGAATTACAAGCCAGATATAAAAGTAAATACAATAAAACAAATATGTGTGTATGTATCTATAATAAATCAGTTTTGACATTTATAAAAAAAAATATTATCCAATTAAGGCCAGGTACCTAACCCCCCTGGGTGTTGTCTACCTCCGTCCCTCCCCCCCGCCCCCCACCCCATCCGTCTTCTTTCTCCCATCCATTGATAGGAGTCATGTTATCTGTTCTGTACCCCATAAAACATTGTGAAAGTAAACAGTTCAGAAATATAGATATTATCCATTTCTTTTTGGGTATGTAAAGGTCACGTTGCTTCCTACCTGCCATGATACAGAATTAAGGTGGAGATAATTAGTCTCTCTGTACAGCGCCACTCTTTTCCTATCTCTGAGATGTCCACAAAACTAACGGTTTCCTTCGGGAACTAATTCAAGTCACGCACAAACAAGTTTACATTTGTGTATTTATCTCAGTCTCTAAGGCGATTCCATGATGTCATTACAGAACACTGCTGCTGGCATCTCCTAGGAGGCTCAATGATACTGTCTCGTGATGTCATAATAGAGAAATCAGCTACTGTTGACATTTAATTTCAAGTGGTTGAGAAGTGGTTAACTTGAGTAGCAGTCATAAAAATCACAGCTACTGTGATCCATTGTATTACATACATTGGGTGACACAAGTACACATATGGACAGTGCCACTGACAGCAGTGGGATCAACATACTGTATCACTGGGTTCAAATGCATTGACTTCATGGCAAGATAAAGTATCACAGATTATAATGAGATGTATCACAGTCTGCGTCTCTGCCCCAGCATGCACCTTGGGGAGAGTCAGTAGGAGGAGTTGGGGAGGAGTTACATGGCACACAGATTATAATGAGATGTATCACAGTCTGCGTCTCTGCCCCAGCTTGCACCTTGGGGAGAGTCAGTAGAAGGAGTTGGGGGGAGTTACATGGTGCACAGATTATAATCAGATGTATCACATTCTGCGTCTCTGCCCCAATTTGCACCTTGGGGAGAGTGAGTAGGATGAGTTGGGGGCAGTTACATGGTGCACAGATTAAAATGAGATGCGTCACAAGTTGCATTTCTCTGATACTTTTTTTTAACCTTTTATTTGCCCAAAACAATCCTCCATATCTGAAGTGCCATAAGTCTAACATACCGCGTCAGAAGTAAGAAACTGTTCTTACAGTATATATGCTGCGGCTCTGCTCCAAAAAATAGAGCCATGCGTCTAAACACAACTACTCTATGTTGCTGCATAGACCTTTTATGTCTAATTCCAGCACTGGGGAAGTGTTCAACTCCATTCAAGGGCAGTCTAAACTAAACTACTACTTTGGTACAGCACTGCACTTTGCTTTAATGCTTCAGACATACACATTATGGGCTTTGAATGGGTCCCCCTGCTTATTTGTGGGGGGATAGAGATGAGTCTTTTACAATGAGAGTGCTACTGGATCTATGTTCTATATACAGTGACACCTCGCAGCCTTAATTACAATTTATTTTGGGATGTTTTTTGTCAGTACACTAAAACCTCCTCTTGGATAGACACAGGGGGATATTCTAGTAGCTGGGAGTTGTGCAAAAGCGTGCAGAAAGAGCCTTATCCGATTGGATTTCTAGAACAGCGGTGCGCAAACTGGGGGGCGCGACCCCCACGCGGGGCGCAAGACTGCCGTCTGGGGGGCGTGGGGTTTACAGAGGCCCCGCGCGCTTCCCGAAGGCACTTAAATTAAGTGCCGGGGGAGCTGCAGGGCCTCTGTAAACCTTCACTTACCTAGGCTCCGGCGGCTTCCTTCCTGCGTCGCCATGGCAACGCGGCATCAAAATGACGCTGTGAGGTCATGTGACGTCACGTTACTAGGGCAACGTGACGTCATGACGCCGGAGCGCAGGTGAATGGGGGTTCTGCTTTAGATATTGTGAAGCGGGGGCATCCAGACACTGATTAAGGGGTGCAGGAAACTAGTCATTCACACCTGGCTTTTATTTCTAGATCGACATTTACACAGACACACACACACACACACACGTAACAAGGGCTAATTGTAGTATAATGTAATACAATAAATATATTTGTCATTTAAATGGATTTTATTCATATGTTTTATTTTAAAGCGGGGTTGGGGGCGGGGTTGGGGGCGGGACTAGGGGCGGGGTTGGGGGCGGGACTAGGTGGCGAGTAGATTTTTTGGTTGGGCGAGTAGATTTTTGGGTGATTTGTCGAACACTGTATATATTTATATAGATATTAGTATGTACCATTGACTTTTATACACCAAGTGCAATCCATTTCTGTGCGCTAAACAGTATTTTGGGGCTGGGCGCAGATGGAGAAATTTGAACTTAGTACACGAGTGCAATTGAAGTTTGACATGCGCCGAAACCCTCCACCCCTCCCCCCGCTCAGTTTGCGATGCTTAGTATATTGGCCTCAGTAGGTCTCTCCCTTCCACTTCAAAGTAACGTATTGACAACCAAAGGGGACCTGCTACAGTAGTTTTTGGTGATTTCATCAGTCCCACTTGGCAAATAGTATATTGGAGATTCAAAAAAAGAGAAAGCGCTCGTTAAAGTAACACATTCTTTGATATTTTTAATCGAAAACAATGATATTCTTCCAGTGTATTAGTCAAGCACCTTACAGTTCACAAATACACACTAGAGAGGGTTGGGGTTCCTTACAATGCATTGATCAAATACATTGTAAGGAGCCCCAACCCTCTCTAACAGTGCGTCTGAAATCTGCATTGTAAGGAATCCCAACTTTCTCTAATAGCGCGTCTGAGATCAGATGCATTCAAAGGAGCCCCAACCCTCTCTAATAGCGCGTCTGAGATCAGATGCATTGTAAGGAACCCCAACCCTCTCTAATTGTGACCCTTGCACTCACCACGAACAAGGCGGACCCCCGGTACTGAGGTGGGAAAGTAGAAACTGCGCACCCACAGCAGTGGAGGCACGCCTGGATTGTCAGCGTAGCCGGGTCGGGGTTGGAGAGAGAGGGTAGTCCAGATACTTGCCGCGGTCATGGGGAGGAGCCAGTAACGGTAGATGTCCGTTGTGCCGAGGTCGAGGGTTGGAGCTGGTGGGTTAAAAGAATGTCCTATATCCGTGGTCAGGGATGGAGAGATGCAGGTAGTCGAGGGCAAGCTGGGGTCGTTATACAGAGAGCGTCCAAGAGTCTAGCCGTGTCGGTACACATGAGGTCAAACTGAAAGCAAGAGAGGCAAGGCGCAAGGCAAAGCAGGAATGTAGGAACACAAGGCTACTATGGTCTATGCTCAGCAATGTGTAACTGAGCAAGCAGAGATTAAATAGGAGGACTGGAGCAATGAAAGTGAGAGGCGGAACGGAGGTGTGGCCCCGCGGGAGCTGTGATTGGACGCAGAGCGCAGGAGACAGGTGGGCATTGTTACGGGTGTTGTGTCGCAGCTGGGGAGTGGTGCACGATCGTCCCGTGAGCGCGCCGCGCGTGAGTGACACGTGACACGAACGGGGGGTGGGACCAAGCTCCATAGAGATGTTTGAAAACCTCTGTGTGCGCGCGCTTTTGTTGCCGGTCATTTGATTAGATGAGTTATTAAAAGCAAATTGTGTAGTTACTGTACACTCTCCAGTTCATTTATTTTTTCGTTCCGGTTGTGCATCGCACATTTTTCACTTTGTACTATCTCCCTAGCGAACAACACACCAAAAGGTGCCCTGCAGCAACCCACAGGAGCAGGATTGAACTGATGCACCCTTTGGTTTCATAATCTCCTTTGGTGTCATCCAAAATGGCCTGGCGAAGAGTTTTTCCGTAGAGTCGCTTGTAATGAACTTTGTTATTATTGAGGATAGAGTCTATGATATTGGCCGACTAGCAAGTCTACAGTTATTGATTTAAAAAGTTAACTAGGTGCCATTCCATGTGAACATTTACAGCTGATTTGTGATAGCTCAATAACAGAGCAGAACCAGCTAGGCGCCATCTTTTCTACATGTATATACTGTAAACCCCTAGACTGATCATTTACACCATTTATAAGTGGAGTTGGTAAGGATACCTCTCTATTTATGAGACAAAGGCTTGGACATTACTGTAGTGTTTTTGATTTAAACAAACAGGGCCCACAATCTACTGTTGGGATTGTTTTTTGGAGCCCCAGATTTGGTCTTTGGACTTGTTTTTGTCATAGTTTATAGACTGCTTGTTCACTGGATTGATTGTACTTAATATGTCATACCAAAATATTACACAACATATGAATTTATAGTCACAAATACATTTTGCGAGAGTGTACGCAACAGCTCTACTCTGGGGGCCATGATGTTCACTTTTAAATGTCACATCTTCTTTAATATACACTAATGCAACATAGAGCGCTCCCAGGTGGTATCGAATTGGTCTAACTGCATCAATACGAGGCTCCCAACATGTTTCACAGACTCTCTTTAGTGTTAAATTGGGTAAGGATTTTAAAAGAATGATTTATCTGTTGGTGGACCTGGGGAAGAAATTATACAACGGTTGAATTAAGCCCAAAAATTAAATGGCACCTATATTGGGTTTGGCAGTGTTGTTAACCACTAGGTTCAAATAATGAGAACTACATGGTACATAAAACGCACGTGGGTTCATGTTCAACATGTCTTTGAACTCCATTATGCTTTCCCCGCATATTTGCAGCATTGTCATAGCTTTGGCCCTGCATATTTTCTACATTTATATTGAGATCCAATAGTTCCTTTATTATCCAATCACTTAAGATGATGTCATTTCTGCCAAAAAATAAAATGGAAGCCATCACATGGTACATCCACCAATTAGATTGGTGGATATATCATTTGTCAGTCAAATGTGATGTCACAGGCCTTATATAAGGTCTGTCATGTCTTATTTGACCCTAAGAAGCCGTCTGATCAACATCTCCCGGACCTGTGAAGAAGAAAAAACTACTCACCCGGGCCCACTCTTCCAGCAACTGAGGATCATGGACCCACCCTCCCCATAGCTTTCTTTCACCCCCCCTCCCCATGTCTCTTTCATCCCCCCATGTCTCTCTATCGCCTCCCTCCCCATGTCTCTTTCACCCCTCTCCCCATGTCTCTTTTTCACGCCCCACCCCATGGCTCTCTTTCACCCCCCTCTCTATGTCTCTTGCACCCCCTCCCCGTGTTTCTCTATCATCCCCCCCCTCCAAATGTCTCCCTATCACCCCCCCTCTAAATGTCTCTCGATCACCTCCCCATGTCTCTTTCACCCTCCCCTCCCAATGTCTCTTCACCCCTGCTCCCATGTCTCTTCACCCCTGCTCCCCATGTCTCTTTACCCCTGTTCCCATGTCTCTTCACCGCCGCTCCCCATGACTCTTTCACCCACTCCCCATGTCTCTTTCACCCACTCCCCATGTCTCTTTCACCCCTCCCCATGTCTCTCTTTTAAACCCATTCCCATGTCTCTATATCACCCCCTACCTATGTCTCTCTTTCACCCTCCTCCCCTCGCCATGTCTCTTTCACCCCCCTCCCCTCACCATGTCTCTCCTTCACCCCCCTCCCCTCGCCATGACTCTCACCCCTCCACCTTCCTTCCACATGTCATAAACTCACACACACACTCACACTTAACAATTCTTGGTATATCTATAGAGGGTATTACTGTGCATCTGTATTATTTTTTAGTATAATGCTACTAGTAGTAGTACTTTTTTTTAAACAACTCTGAATTAAAATTTTAATGTATCATAATGTAACAATCATTTTTTGTTTCTATAGCAACCATTTACAAAGTCACATCCCCTTCCTATTTTGAAACAGGCTCTGGCAACCCCCCCCCCCTTTTTTTGAACACTGCCCTCTCCCTAGCTGTGCAAAACTCAATTGTATCCAGTGACTGCCTGGTCACATGATCACCCCAGAGAACTTTGCATTTTTGGTCCTCTTCTGCTGCACTGGCAACCATTTAGTCAACCCCCGAGCCGAATCTTCACCGATCAATCGCAACTTAGCTAATTACTTATCAATGTGTGGATTGTATTGATGCACATATCAAAGGGATTTTTTTTTTTTAAACGACAGCTTGGACTGCTGCTTTAAAGGTGGGCAGAGTAAGTTTGGAAACGGGGAGGAGTCACAGACCTCCAAACAATTTAAATCTGCGCACACAAACCCATGTAAACTCAACCCCAGACCCACCTCACCATATATATTTGTCTTAAGGAGTGCTACTGGGTATGTGACATTGTACAGTATAAACACAAGGAAGAGAAGCCCAATGCAACATGATCCTCCGCCGACTTAAATTTAACATGTCAAAAACAGAACTCCTTATATTTCATGCCAAACCTGGCCCTACTACCACCTTCCACATTACTGTTGGAAGAACTACTATACATGCAGTAGCCCAAGCACGCTGCCCTGGGGGTCACAGACTCCTCTCTCACATTCAAAAGGTAGCTAAACCTGTCGTTTTTTCTTCCGCAAGATACACCCTTCCACTGTTGCTCGACAGCTAAAACTCTGACACAGACCCTCATTCTCTACCATCTCAAATACTGGAACCTTCTGCTGTCCGGTCTTACTGCCTCTCACCTGTCTCCCCTACAATCTATCCTAAACGCTGCTGCCAGAATCACTCTACTCTTTCCTAAATC
Source organism: Ascaphus truei (assembly GCF_040206685.1). Classification (NCBI taxonomy): domain Eukaryota; kingdom Metazoa; phylum Chordata; class Amphibia; order Anura; family Ascaphidae; genus Ascaphus; species Ascaphus truei. The sequence goes on from NW_027457282.1 coordinate 73,569, forward strand.
TGTCTCAGCGTCTCCCCTGCTGAAATCCCTCTCCTGGCTTCCTATCAAATCCCGTATCTCACACTCAATTCTCCTCCTCACTTTTAAAGCTTTACACTCTTCTGCCCCTCCTTACAGCTCAGCTCTAATTTCTCGCTATGCACCATCCCGACTCTTGCGATCCGCCCAATGATGTCTTCTATCTACCCCTTTTGTATCTAAAGCCCTCTCTCGCCTTAAACCTTTCTCACTGACTGCCCTCACCTCTGGAGTGCCCTTCCCATCAATACCCGACTAGCACCTTCTCTATCCACCTTTAAGACCCACATTCTAACACATCTGCTTAAAGAAGCATGTGAGTAGCTCCGAGGCTGATACTATAGACCGCATACAAAAAGCTTGGCCCATTGCAGACGCACTTACCAGAACGCCGTCCTACTGTCTCTGTATGTTCTACCTACCAATTAGATTGTAAGCTCTTCAGAGCAGGGACTCCTTTTCCTAAATGTTACTTTTATGTCTGAAGCACTTATTCCCATGATCTGTTATTTGTATTATTTATATGATTGTCACGTGTATTACTGCGGTGAAGCGCTTTCTACATAAATGGCGCTATATAAATAAAGACATACAGTACATACATACATACAACATACAACATGACAAAGCATATAGTTAAATATTTATCTGTTTCTCTCTCATAAGTGGGGTCCGACTTACTTATCTCTCTCTCTCTCTCTCTCTCTCTCTCTCTCTCTCTCTCTCTCTCTCTCTCTCTCTCTCTCTCTCTCTCTCTCTCTCTCTCTCTCTCTCTCTCTCTCTCTCTCTCTCTCTCTCTCTCTCGTATCATCAAGAGGGTAATCTAAAGTTAATTTGCAGAATTTCAATAACCCTTGGCATTTGTAAATAGTTTCTTTAGTAAATAAAGAGTTCAATTGAAAATAGATACATTTTATTGAAGAGTTTTAAATATATTCTTAGGAAAATATGTTACAAACTGACTTATAAATATAAATCTTATTTACAGATAGTCACAGAGCTTGGCATCAGTTACAGATTAGTCAGGGTTTTTTTTTGTTTTTTTAGGGCTTAAGTATCTCATGGGGGAAATAAGTCTGGATGGTGGGTATCCGTAACGTTTAGAGATGTTATGATCCTTCTGCCTCTGAACAAAGCACTGTAGCCTCCCCTTGGAGGTATGTTGACAGGCTTACTCCCTCTCCAGTTGTGATTTCCTTTTCATAGCCTCTCTCTCCTCTCTCTGTTCTGGTGGAATAGGTATGGAAACCTCAAGCTCTTGGAGAGGCTGTTGACAGAAGGATGGAGTGAAGTTGTCCACTCTGCTGGGTACATTGATAGGAAGCTGCAGGTTAGAAAGCTGGTGCTTCTGGTTGAAAGGAGCTTGAATGGGGATAGTGGTTTGGCTGACCTTTTTAATGCATGTCACTGCAGCTTTCCGTTCTATGGATATCACTGGGAAGTGTTTGGGATTCTCTATAACTGAAGCTTTGTTTTCCCCACGTTGTTTGATTTCACTGGTTTTAATGCCAGGAGCTGGAATGGGGATAGTGGTTTGGCTCACCTTTTCAATGCATCTTACTGCAGCTTCCTGTTCTATGGATATCACTGGGAAGTGTTTGGGATTCTCTATAACTGAAGCTTTGTTTTCCCCATGTTGTTTGATTTCACTGGTTTTAATGTCAGGTCTTGTGTACTCATGTATTTTAAATAGCCTAGGCCTGGCATTAATACCGACACCTTTAATTCCAGAAATACTGTCCTGTTTTTTGGCCATGAACCTTTTAATCGCATCAGTAAGAGACCACTGAACATGAGAAGCAGAAGTCTGGCTTTGGCGTCCTTGCATTGGTCCAAGCTTATTTCCAAGTGTAATGGATTCTGCGGGTGCCCCTGGACCTGTGGGACCTGCTTTTTTACCCAATGGGTGAAATACTTGAACAGAGTTAATCATTTGGAGGCTGAGGTTGCTGTGATGGGCTTTCACCTTTCCTTGTTCAGAAGGTTCCAATGACTTCTTGCCCTTCCCAAGAACTTCTGAATTCACTCCAGGCTGATTAGCACTTTTTCTTTTGAGAGCTTTGGGGTTATTATCAGTACCACAAGCCAGCGCTTGCTCAAAACTGAAAACGCTGGTCTGGTTCTTTGTTTTCTTCACTAGCTGCTTAATATTGCTGTTCTGTTTACGTTTGATACCCATCTCTTGAGGTGTCTTCCGCTCAGAACTATGAGTAACTGCAGGAGACTTTGCATCTTTACATTTGATCCCCATCTCCTGAGGTGTCTTCCGCTCAGGACTATGAGTAACAGCAGGTGTTTTTGCATATTTACGTTTGATCCCGATCTCCTGAGGTGTCTTCCGCTCAGGACAATGAGTAACTGCAGGAGTCTTTGCATTTTTAAGTTTGATCCCCATCTCCTGAGGTGTCTTCCGCTCAGGACTATGAGTAACTGCAGGAGTTTTTGCATATTTACGTTTGATCCCCATCTCCTGAGGTGTCTTCCGCTCAGGACTATGAGTAACTGCAGGAGTCTTTGCATCTTTACGTTTGATCCCTATCTCCTGAGTTTTCTTCAGTTTAGGATTAATATGAGTAACAGCAGGTGTCTTTGCATCCATTGTACCTTCACGGCTTTGCTGCATCTTTTCAGATACCTTATTGGAAATGTGGGCACCTGAGAGACAAACACGTTTCATCTTTTTTAACAGAACAGCCTCGTCACCAGATTGTGGGCCATGGGGTGACTTCCCTGGTATAGGAGCAGAAGAATGATTTACTGGCTTTGACATTGGTTTTACCTTCTTTTGCAGTGCAGTTTGAGGGACTTGATCCTTTGCAGCTGAATAAAGGATCTTTTTCTTCTTTGTTTCCACTTTGGAGCACTTTGGTACCCCCTCAGACTTTGACGGACACTCAGTCTTCACTGAACTCAGCACGTTATTACGAACCTTCTGAGCAATATGTGAGGGGGCCTTCACCTCTGAAGATCTCTTCGCCATATCTTTTAACCCACCCCTTTTCCACACTGGCACATATAACTCTTTGTTGCTTTGCACATCAATATGTAACTTTGAAAGGTGGCTCAGCTTCCGAGCTGGTTGAGTTGGGTACATTAGAGGTGGTTCACTTTTTTCATTAGCAGCAAGCTGAACTGCTCCTTGTGTAATTAAACTGGCCTGGGAAATATGTTGGGCTCCAAGCGAGGTCTGACACACTGTAACAAAATCAAAAAGGAGAAATAATCAATTATCATAAATACCAACACATTGTACATAATAACACAAAGGAAGAAAAGCAAACACATGCTTAATCCCTTCAGTATTGGCGAGGACTACATACTGTAGAGTTCTATATATTTGTAACACTACAGTGGCGAATGACCGTAATTAAAGATCTTTATAACAGGTAATGGTATCGGTCAAGGAGAAGATTTTGAACAATGATTAGTAAAGATTCTCCATATCTCACCTTGTAAGGTCTGCATTCCTCTAAGGGGTATGAATGGTGGCTGCTGAAGTTGTGCATACTGGGTGGCCATTATACAAGGCCCTATTGTAGCACGTCTTTCCAAATGTGTGTTGGGACGGAAAGTAACAGGCTGCGTTGTGGCTTCTCCCCTAACCTGTCCTGCAAATCCTGTGTATCCTCCTGTAGCAGTGTGGTAGAATCCTCCGTTCATGTCCGATACACGAGGGTAAGCGCGTGTTGCCTGTGGGATCTGCTGTAGATACATTGGTGTTCCTGCAGACCCTTGTTGCAAAATCATGCCTTGGGCCCCATGTCTGTAGACTTCTGTATTCCTCCCTACTGGGTGGAAGCTGTTGCTCCATGAAGGGTAAGCAGTGGTGACTGCAGGAGCACTGCAGGTCGGTGGAGGGTTCACAGCAGAGGAATTTAAAAACTGATCTGTAAGGAAGAAAGGTAAAAGTGAAGGGCCAGAAAAGCACAATCAAGGCACATTTCTTTAACACACGGGGACTCAACTCCAGTCATCAAACCCCCCACAATAGGTCAACTTTTCAGGATATTCCAGCTTTAGCACAGGTGGCCCAATCACTCAATCAGCCTCTGATTGAGTCACCTGTGCTGAAGCAGGGACTGATTGAGCGAGCTGTGCTGAAGCAGGGACGGATTGAGCCACCTCCGCTGAAGCTGGGATATCCTGAAAGCCTGACTTTGGGGGGTTAGGACTGCTTTAACAGACCTGCTAAAAGATATTCTTGATATCAAATACATATGAAATACTGTAAGGAATCCACTACTGGCTTTGACTTTTGCCTTGCAGACCTGTGCAGTTGCAGGCTTCCTCTGGCAATCTATGGCACAGGTGCTGCCTCTCATTGCAGCTTTTGCCCTGTGCTACTTCATTGGAGGAATTCTCACACACCCTCCTCCTGTGATTGGATCTCCGCCCTTTATATTCTAGGCGTTGGCTCTGAACCAGCGCCGAGCATAACTATTCATATCTCTATGTTACTGACTCTGCCACAAACCACCCCAGGCCTCTCTCCTAGCGTTCTTACCTTCCAAGTTCCTGAGTATCCAGAGGCCTGGTCCTGGACGTCTGTGCTGAAGCGTTGTTGCCAGCACTGGCCTGCTGCTATCTCCTTGCAGTGGCCTACCCTGGACGTCTGTGCTGAAGCGTTGATGCCAGCACTGGTACTGCTGCATTCCCTCCTAGCAGTAGCTACCCTTCCTGTCCTGTGGCCTGCCGCTATTCTCCTGTAGTGGCCTATCCTGGACGTCTGTGCTGAAGCGTTGATGCCAGCACTGGTACAGCTGCATTCCCTCCTAGCAGTGGCTACCCTTCCTTTCCTGCGGCCTGCTGCTATCTCCTTGCAGTGGCCTGCCCTGGACGTCTGTGCTGAAGCGTTGATGCCAGCACTGGCCTGCTGCTATTCTCCTGCAGTGGCCTACCCGGGACGTCTGTGCTGAAGCGTGTTGCCAGCACCGGTACCTGCTGCATTCCCTCCTAGCAGTGGCTACCCTTCCTTTCCTGCGGCTTGCTGCGATCCTCTTGCAGTGACCTGCCTTGGACTTCTGCGCTGAAGCGTTGGTTCTACCCGACGCTGCCCTGCGGTGAACTTCGGCCAGCCTGCTGTCTCCTCCTGCTGAGATCGGTGTCATGGGCCGAGGCCGCTCCTCGCGCAGAAGCCACCCCCGCGCTCACGCTCCTAAGCTGAAGCGGGGAAATCCTGACTACCTGTTGCCGAACTCCTGCTTCCATAACGACGATGCTGCCTTCTCCAATCCTGACCCTGCGATGTACGACTACGAACTGCGCACTCCGGATCAGTCTGCGTGGACTCAGGTCGGTGATTATATAACCCCACCTCAGCCCCGCGGTCCGGTCCCGGTTTGTGGCGAGCATCGGCGTAACAGTATGCTCGGCCTCATCACTGGACATTCATCTAGTAGAACAGAGCGCCCTCCTCATGTTGGCTCAGTCTCAAGATACACTCCATGTATTTTCCTCAACACTAGACACTCACATAATAGAACAGGATCCCCTCCTTGCCAGCTATGCTGCTGCTTGGCAGATTCTCTGTGCTACCAGTCCTGTTACTAAACCTGTGGGGTTACCTCTCTCTCCTAAGAATGGTCAAACCATTTCTCTGTCGCTGCCCGCTAAGGAAGAAGCTGCCACGCTCCCTAATCCTGAGTTAACCTCCCTAAGTTCTGTCCCTGAGGTTATTTCGGTCTTAACCCCTGCTAGTCAGGCTTATGCGTTCCCCACTGTAAATCCCTGCAGTCCCCAGGTCAGTGTGTCTTCCCTAGCACCAGAGAATGAGTCCTGTTTGCCCTCTTTTCCTAAACCAAAAATTCTAAGCTCTGTTTCCGAGGTTTTTTCTGTATTAACCCCTGCTAGTCTGCTCTGTGAGGTTCCTACTGTTAACCCTAGTATTCCGCAGTCTAATGATAGGTCCCTAGGGCAAGAGGCAGAACCCCCTATGACCCCACTCTCGGAGACTAGCTTCTATTTCTCTGATTCTCAGGTACAGAGTAATTTAACCCTTGGGGTTGTTCCTATGTTAACCCCTGCAGGTCAGCCCTGTGAATCTTCCTTGGTAGATCCCTTTAGTTCGTCAGTCAGGGATACCTCCTTAGCCTCAGAGGATCAACCCCTTTTGTCCTCTGACTCGGCTAAAATTCTCGGGGTTATGCCCCCTGAACTTTCGGCAATAATACTGGCTCCAGTAAAAAGTACTCTGGAGCCGTTTGTTTCTCTAAACCTGTTCGCAGAATCCCTACTCCTAGGTATTTCACTCACCCCGTCGGTCACTCAGAGAGCTGAGACCCCTGCTTCTGAGCATAGACCCCTTTTCGTGGAATCTGTTGTCGTTTCTGATGTCCCAGACACTCCTTCCCAAATACCCACTTCAGAGACCAGCACAGGCGTGGTTACCCCACTTGCACTGTCTGAGTTCTCCTCTTCTCAAATCCTAGGGTTTAAAGCGAACAGTACATATTATGCTCCTTTCCAAGTGACCCCTACTGAGATCAGCGTATCTGCTGTTGCTCCCTCGGTACCATTAAAGTTAGGGCCCTTCTTTTTGAAGGATCAGGCTTTCAAGTTTGAGACTCCCTTTATCCCTGACTTTGTAAATCTGCAGTCCCTTCTCACTGTAGTTAAAAGTTCTCCAGCAGCCGCTGAGTTAAGCTTTGCCGCTGCCAAATCTTCTGTTATAGAAGCAACCTTGCCTAGCTTACTTCTGTCTGTCCTATCTGTGATGCCTATCACCTTTACTAAAATTTCTGTTTTGCAAGGTATTTCTCCTATTAAATCTGTGATACCTGCAATTCCTTTAATCAGTTCCAAAACCCCTGTCACTAAGTCTCCCATGGAGTCTGATGCCCTCACTAGGGATTCTCAGGGACCCAATTCTGTAACAAGCAAGATATCCCTTGTGTCTGTTGGAGAGTTTACCCCAGTTTCTCTCACGGATCATGCCACAGCCTCCGGGATGATTAAAAATGACTTAAAGTCTGGGATGCCCATTCCTGTAATAATACTGTTTTACGCTGATTCGCCCACAGTATTCGGGGTATCCACTACTGACTGTATGTCTACTACCACGAACTCAGGGGTATCGCATTTGGAACGTTCCCTTTTTTCAGAAGATCCCGTCTTTAAAATGGACTTATTTTTCTCTGTGTCTTCCACAATACTTGGGGTACTTGCTATTGACTGTCCTGTCCCAAAACTAGGGTTACCTCTCAAAAAGGTGCCTGGAGCTACCGATGTTAAAGACCCTATGTTTAAAACAGTAACAATTTGCATTGCTTCTCCCACAGTATCATGTGAGACCTGGGTACCTGGGACCTCCACTCCGAAGCCAAGCTCTAGTTCTCTGTCTTCTTTCTCTGTGTTGGAGGCACCCAGCTTTAACCCCAAGACTTTTTTCCCTAAGGTTGATGCACCGCGTAACCGCCTGCCTTGTTTTTTGGATAAAATCTGTTTTCTCACCTTTCAAACAGACTCCTTACTCGCAGGTCTCTGTGCGGTGCCCAAAGTGCCCGTTCTGTATGGCAATTGGCCTCTCCCTAAGACGAAGACACCCTTACTGGACCTCGTCGCTTTACCTGAAGCGTCCGTTCCTGTTCTCTATGGTTCCACTATGGGTATAGACATGCTTATTATGTCCTTCGCCAAAGCCACAAATTCGGATTTCATTCTCTCTAAAGATCACAAACCAAAGGAAGCGGATCCTTCTTCAACTGCCAGTACCATGACCAAGAGTTGCATACACACTGCTACAGACTCTCGCAAATTGCTTGGGATAGCAACCCTGCTTGGTATCAAAAGTACCGCTGCAATAGTGTGTAGTGAACCCTCCCGCCCCATTCCCTTGCTAACCACCACCCGGAATTCCTTGGAAGCTAAAGACTCTCGCAACTTCCTCCGTGCTGATTTCACCAAAGACATTGCCTTCTCTGAAGGTCCCTCTGCCATTTTTGTCCGACAATCTGTGTCCTGTGTCCCGTACTCTTGGACTATTACTATGCACCGGACACCTGGCTACTGTCCTTCCGATGTTCCCATTCCGGAGCCCTCAGGTCCCATTGTCCATGTACCAAGAACTGCAGTACCACCGCTGTCTTTCATGGCACTCGCCAATGTACATCTGGATTGTGGACCTAATTCTCGCCGGAGACACTTCAGGAACAACTCAATGTCTCCCAGACCTATGAATGGTCCTGTTCACCCAGGCTTCTCACCCAGTGGTGGGGGTACTGTAAGGAATCCCAACAAACTATGGGCTTTCAACGCCACCTCTCGCCTAAAGAGGTTTAGGAACAATTCCATGTCCCCCAAATCTGTGATGGATCTTGTTCGTCCGGAGGTCTCACCTGAAGGGGGGGGTACTGTAAGGAATCCACTACTGGCTTTGACTTTTGCCTTGCAGACCTGTGCAGTTGCAGGCTTCCTCTGGCAATCTATGGCACAGGTGCTGCCTCTCATTGCAGCTTTTGCCCTGTGCTACTTCATTGGAGGAATTCTCACACACCCTCCTCCTGTGATTGGATCTCCGCCCTTTATATTCTAGGCGTTGGCTCTGAACCAGCGCCGAGCATAACTATTCATATCTCTATGTTACTGACTCTGCCACAAACCACCCCAGGCCTCTCTCCTAGCGTTCTTACCTTCCAAGTTCCTGAGTATCCAGAGGCCTGGTCCTGGACGTCTGTGCTGAAGCGTTGTTGCCAGCACTGGCCTGCTGCTATCTCCTTGCAGTGGCCTACCCTGGACGTCTGTGCTGAAGCGTTGATGCCAGCACTGGTACTGCTGCATTCCCTCCTAGCAGTAGCTACCCTTCCTGTCCTGTGGCCTGCCGCTATTCTCCTGTAGTGGCCTATCCTGGACGTCTGTGCTGAAGCGTTGATGCCAGCACTGGTACAGCTGCATTCCCTCCTAGCAGTGGCTACCCTTCCTTTCCTGCGGCCTGCTGCTATCTCCTTGCAGTGGCCTGCCCTGGACGTCTGTGCTGAAGCGTTGATGCCAGCACTGGCCTGCTGCTATTCTCCTGCAGTGGCCTACCCGGGACGTCTGTGCTGAAGCGTGTTGCCAGCACCGGTACCTGCTGCATTCCCTCCTAGCAGTGGCTACCCTTCCTTTCCTGCGGCTTGCTGCGATCCTCTTGCAGTGACCTGCCTTGGACTTCTGCGCTGAAGCGTTGGTTCTACCCGACGCTGCCCTGCGGTGAACTTCGGCCAGCCTGCTGTCTCCTCCTGCTGAGATCGGTGTCATGGGCCGAGGCCGCTCCTCGCGCAGAAGCCACCCCCGCGCTCACGCTCCTAAGCTGAAGCGGGGAAATCCTGACTACCTGTTGCCGAACTCCTGCTTCCATAACGACGATGCTGCCTTCTCCAATCCTGACCCTGCGATGTACGACTACGAACTGCGCACTCCGGATCAGTCTGCGTGGACTCAGGTCGGTGATTATATAACCCCACCTCAGCCCCGCGGTCCGGTCCCGGTTTGTGGCGAGCATCGGCGTAACAAATACATAGAGATGCTCACTTGGCTTGGTATTTTTATTTTGCCTTTAAAATATTTGGGGTTTTGGTTCTGGTTTTGAATAAAGTTTTTGGTGGTCTTTGTTTTGTTATGAATAGCAAGCACTAACAGGGATAATGGCTTGCTGGGAAAACACATTTATTTGATTATCAATGTTACATACCACTACTCTGATCAATAGTGGTCAGAAGTTTCAATATTTAAATACATTTTTAAGCAAGCTCCATGATTGCCTTCTATTCATAGCATTGCTATGTATTGAAACACCAGAGCACCCGTACATTTTAGCTCAATATATGGGGTTTAATCTATAAATATATATATAGATATATATTTATACATATACATATACATATATGATGTGTTGGGATGTAAAACAGACAGAAAACTATTTCTAGGTAGTTTTCAACACAAAGTGGCAACTGGCATATAAAACTTGTGCAGTCCATCACCTGCTTTCATGTCCACCTATGAACACAATGACAAATATAGATGTACCATAGCTTTCGGAACTGGATCTTTAAAAATAAAAACATAAAAATTGCCTGTTCCTACTGTAGTATTTTGTGGTAATATTATGGTGTGGTATTCTGAGACGTCTGGTATATTGAGGTATCTGGAGGAGCACTCAGGTCAGCTATATCTGTAAATCAAGTGGCAGATTCTGCCCTCGTTTTGTGGCTTTGTCTTTTTTGGGGCCTTTGTATTACTGTAGAGTAGTGGTTTCCAACCTTTTTTTGGTTAAGGAACCATATGTGAAATTCTGAGGGACCCCAACCCTCTCTAACAACGAGTCTAAGATGAGATGCATTGTAATATACCCCAACCCTATCTAATAGTGCGTCTGAGATCAGATGAAGTGTGAGGAACCCCAATCCTCTCTAATAGCGCTTCTGAGATCAGATGCATTGTAAGGAGCCCCAACCCTCTCTAATAGCGCGTCTGAGATCAGATGCATTGTAAGGAACCCCAACCCTCTCCAATAGCGCGTTTGAGATAAGATGCATTGTACTGTAAATTCTTCTGTATTAAGTACAATTTTAAAATGGCCTAAAAATTACAGCGAACCCTTTAGGGATGCCCGGGGAATCCTAGGGTTCCTAGGATCCGTGGTTGAAAAACACTGCTGTAGACAATAATTTAAGGATATGGCTGAAAGTAGTCGAACATTACACCCCACGGTGTAGAATTGGTCCAATAGTTATTGACCTAAACTTAGGGCAAGGAAAAAGCATGCCTTATACATAACTAATCCTACTGTATACACTAAGGTTCCTGTGTCTTTTTTTACTATCCCATAGATCCCATAGACGTTTGCCGCTTTGACATTTATGTATACAGTACATGTGTTCTTTTCTATACATTACTGTTCAAATCATTTAAGATTTTGAATTACAAGCCAGATATAAAAGTAAATACAATAAAACAAATATGTGTGTATGTATCTATAATAAATCAGTTTTGACATTTATAAAAAAAAATATTATCCAATTAAGGCCAGGTACCTAACCCCCCTGGGTGTTGTCTACCTCCGTCCCTCCCCCCCGCCCCCCACCCCATCCGTCTTCTTTCTCAAATCCATTGATAGGAGTCATGTTATCTGTTCTGTACCCCATAAAACATTGTGAAAGTAAACAGTTCAGAAATATAGATATTATCCATTTCTTTTTGGGTATGTAAAGGTCACGTTGCTTCCTACCTGCCATGATACAGAGTTAAGGTGGAGATAATTAGTCTCTCTGTACAGCGCCACTCTTTTCCTATCTCTGAGATGTCCACAAAACTAACGGTTTCCTTCGGGAACTAATTCAAGTCACGCACAAACAAGTTTACATTTGTGTATTTATCTCAGTCTCTAAGGCGATTCCATGATGTCATTACAGAACACTGCTGCTGGCATCTCCTAGGAGGCTCAATGATACTGTCTCGTGATGTCATAATAGAGAAATCAGCTACTGTTGACATTTAATTTCAAGTGGTTGAGAAGTGGTTAACTTGAGTAGCAGTCATAAAAATCACAGCTACTGTGATACATTGTATTACATACATTGGGTGACACAAGTACACATATGGACAGTGCCACTGACAGCAGTGGGATCAACATACTGTATCACTGGGTTCAAATGCATTGACTTCATGGCAAGATAAAGTATCACAGATTATAATGAGATGTATCACAGTCTGCGTCTCTGCCCCAGCATGCACCTTGGGGAGAGTCAGTAGGAGGAGTTGGGGAGGAGTTACATGGCACACAGATTATAATGAGATGTATCACAGTCTGCGTCTCTGCCCCAATTTGCACCTTGGGGAGAGTGAGTAGGATGAGTTGGGGGCAGTTACATGGTGCACAGATTAAAATGAGATGCGTCACAAGTTGCATTTCTCTGATACTTTTTTTTAACCTTTTATTTGCCCAAAACAATCCTCCATATCTGAAGTGCCATAAGTCTAACATACCGCGTCAGAAGTAAGAAACTGTTCTTACAGTATATATGCTGCGGCTCTGCTCCAAAAAATAGAGCCATGCGTCTAAACACAACTACTCTATGTTGCTGCATAGACCTTTTATGTCTAATTCCAGCACTGGGGAAGTGTTCAACTCCATTCAAGGGCAGTCTAAACTAAACTACTACTTTGGTACAGCACTGCACTTTGCTTTAATGCTTCAGACATACACATTATGGGCTTTGAATGGGTCCCCCTGCTTATTTGTGGGGGGATAGAGATGAGTCTTTTACAATGAGAGTGCTACTGGATCTATGTTCTATATACAGTGACACCTCGCAGCCTTAATTACAATTTATTTTGGGATGTTTTTTGTCAGTACACTAAAACCTCCTCTTGGATAGACACAGGGGGATATTCTAGTAGCTGGGAGTTGTGCAAAAGCGTGCAGAAAGAGCCTTATCCGATTGGATTTCTAGAACAGCGGTGCGCAAACTGGGGGGCGCAACCCCCACGCGAGGCGCAAGACTGCCGTCTGGGGGGCGTGGGGTTTACAGAGGCCCCGCGCGCTTCCCGAAGGCACTTAAATTAAGTGCCGGGGGAGCTGCAGGGCCTCTGTAAACCTTCACTTACCTAGGCTCCGGCGGCTTCCTTCCTGCGTCGCCATGGCAACGCGGCATCAAAATGACGCTGTGAGGTCATGTGACGTCACGTTACTAGGGCAACGTGACGTCATGACGCCGGAGCGCAGGTGAATGGGGGTTCTGCTTTAGATATTGTGAAGCGGGGGCATCCAGACACTGATTAAGGGGTGCAGGAAACTAGTCATTCACACCTGGCTTTTATTTCTAGATCGACATTTACACAGACACACACACACACACACACACACACACGTAACAAGGGCTAATTGTAGTATAATGTAATACAATAAATATATTTGTCATTTAAATGGATTTTATTCATATGTTTTATTTTAAAGCGGGGTTGGGGGCGGGGTTGGGGGCGGGACTAGGGGCGGGGTTGGGGGCGGGACTAGGTGGCGAGTAGATTTTTTGGTTGGGCGAGTAGATTTTTGGGTGATTTGTCGAACACTGTATATATTTATATAGATATTAGTATGTACCATTGACTTTTATACACCAAGTGCAATCCATTTCTGTGCGCTAAACAGTATTTTGGGGCTGGGCGCAGATGGAGAAATTTGAACTTAGTACACGAGTGCAATTGAAGTTTGACATGCGCCGAAACCCTCCACCCCTCCCCCCGCTCAGTTTGCGATGCTTAGTATATTGGCCTCAGTAGGTCTCTCCCTTCCACTTCAAAGTAACGTATTGACAACCAAAGGGGACCTGCTACAGTAGTTTTTGGTGATTTCATCAGTCCCACTTGGCAAATAGTATATTGGAGATTCAAAAAAAGAGAAAGCGCTCGTTAAAGTAACACATTCTTTGATATTTTTAATCGAAAACAATGATATTCTTCCAGTGTATTAGTCAAGCACCTTACAGTTCACAAATACACACTAGAGAGGGTTGGGGTTCCTTACAATGCATTGATCAAATACATTGTAAGGAGCCCCAACCCTCTCTAACAGCGCGTCTGAAATCTGCATTGTAAGGAATCCCAACTTTCTCTAATAGCGCGTCTGAGATCAGATGCATTCAAAGGAGCCCCAACCCTCTCTAATAGCGCGTCTGAGATCAGATGCATTGTAAGGAACCCCAACCCTCTCTAATTGTGACCCTTGCACTCACCACGAACAAGGCGGACCCCCGGTACTGAGGTGGGAAAGTAGAAACTGCGCACCCACAGCAGTGGAGGCACGCCTGGATTGTCAGCGTAGCCGCGTCGGGGTTGGAGAGAGAGGGTAGTCCAGATACTTGCCGCGGTCATGGGGAGGAGCCAGTAACGGTAGATGTCCGTTGTGCCGAGGTCGAGGGTTGGAGCTGGTGGGTTAAAAGAATGTCCTATATCCGTGGTCAGGGATGGAGAGATGCAGGTAGTCGAGGGCAAGCTGGGGTCGTTATACAGAGAGCGTCCAAGAGTCTAGCCGGGTCGGTACACATGAGGTCAAACTGAAAGCAAGAGAGGCAAGGCGCAAGGCAAAGCAGGAATGTAGGAACACAAGGCTACTATGGTCTATGCTCAGCAATGTGTAACTGAGCAAGCAGAGATTAAATAGGAGGACTGGAGCAATGAAAGTGAGAGGCGGAACGGAGGTGTGGCCCCGCGGGAGCTGTGATTGGACGCAGAGCGCAGGAGACAGGTGGGCATTGTTACGGGTGTTGTGTCGCAGCTGGGGAGTGGTGCACGATCGTCCCGTGAGCGCGCCGCGCGTGAGTGACACGTGACACGAACGGGGGGTGGGACCAAGCTCCATAGAGATGTTTGAAAACCTCTGTGTGTGCGCGCTTTTGTTGCCGGTCATTTGATTAGATGAGTTATTAAAAGCAAATTGTGTAGTTACTGTACACTCTCTCCAGTTCATTTATTTTTTCGTTCCGGTTGTGCATCGCACATTTTTCACTTTGTACTATCTCCCTAGCGAACAACACACCAAAAGGTGCCCTGCAGCAACCCACAGGAGCAGGATTGAACTGATGCACCCTTTGGTTTCATAATCTCCTTTGGTGTCATCCAAAATGGCCTGGCGAAGAGTTTTTCCGTAGAGTCGCTTGTAATGAACTTTGTTATTATTGAGGATAGAGTCTATGATATTGGCCGACTAGCAAGTCTACAGTTATTGATTTAAAAAGTTAACTAGGTGCCATTCCATGTGAACATTTACAGCTGATTTGTGATAGCTCAATAACAGAGCAGAACCAGCTAGGCGCCATCTTTTCTACATGTATATACTGTAAACCCCTAGACTGATCATTTACACCATTTATAAGTGGAGTTGGTAAGGATACCTCTCTATTTATGAGACAAAGGCTTGGACATTACTGTAGTGTTTTTGATTTAAACAAACAGGGCCCAAAATCTACTGTTGGGATTGTTTTTTGGAGCCCCAGATTTGGTCTTTGGACTTGTTTTTGTCATAGTTTATAGACTGCTTGTTCACTGGATTGATTGTACTTAATATGTCATACCAAAATATTACACAACATATGAATTTATAGTCACAAATACATTTTGCGAGAGTGTACGCAACAGCTCTACTCTGGGGGCCATGATGTTCACTTTTAAATGTCACATCTTCTTTAATATACACTAATGCAACATAGAGCGCTCCCAGGTGGTATCGAATTGGTCTAACTGCATCAATACGAGGCTCCCAACATGTTTCACAGACTCTCTTTAGTGTTAAATTGGGTAAGGATTTTAAAAGAATGATTTATCTGTTGGTGGACCTGGGGAAGAAATTATACAACGGTTGAATTAAGCCCAAAAATTAAATGGCACCTATATTGGGTTTGGCAGTGTTGTTAACCACTAGGTTCAAATAATGAGAACTACATGGTACATAAAACGCACGTGGGTTCATGTTCAACATGTCTTTGAACTCCATTATGCTTTCCCCGCATATTTGCAGCATTGTCATAGCTTTGGCCCTGCATATTTTCTACATTTATATTGAGATCCAATAGTTCCTTTATTATCCAATCACTTAAGATGATGTCATTTCTGCCAAAAAATAAAATGGAAGCCATCACATGGTACATCCACCAATTAGATTGGTGGATATATCATTTGTCAGTCAAATGTGATGTCACAGGCCTTATATAAGGTCTGTCATGTCTTATTTGACCCTAAGAAGCCGTCTGATCAACATCTCCCGGACCTGTGAAGAAGAAAAAACTACTCACCCGGGCCCACTCTTCCAGCAACTGAGGATCATGGACCCACCCTCCCCATGGCTTTCTTTCACCCCCCCTCCCCATGTCTCTTTCATCCCCCCATGTCTCTCTATCGCCTCCCTCCCCATGTCTCTTTCACCCCTCTCCCCATGTCTCTTTTTCACGCCCCACCCCATGGCTCTCTTTCACCCCCCTCTCTATGTCTCTTGCACCCCCTCCTCGTGTTTCTCTATCATCCCCCCCCCTCCAAATGTCTCTCTATCACCCCCCCTCTAAATGTCTCTCGATCACCTCCCCATGTCTCTTTCACCCTCCCCTCCCAATGTCTCTTCACCCCTGCTCCCATGTCTCTTCACCCCTGCTCCCCATGTCTCTTTACCCCTGTTCCCATGTCTCTTCACCGCCGCTCCCCATGACTCTTTCACCCACTCCCCATGTCTCTTTCACCCACTCCCCATGTCTCTTTCACCCCTCCCCATGTCTCTCTTTTAAACCCATTCCCATGTCTCTATATCACCCCCTACCTATGTCTCTCTTTCACCCTCCTCCCCTCGCCATGTCTCTTTCACCCCCCTCCCCTCACCATGTCTCTCCTTCACCCCCCTCCCCTCGCCATGACTCTCACCCCTCCACCTTCCTTCCACATGTCATAAACTCACACACACACTCACACTTAACAATTCTTGGTATATCTATAGAGGGTATTACTGTGCATCTGTATTATTTTTTAGTATAATGCTACTAGTAGTAGTACTTTTTTTTAAACAACTCTGAATTAAAATTTTAATGTATCATAATGTAACAATCATTTTTTGTTTCTATAGCAACCATTTACAAAGTCACATCCCCTTCCTATTTTGAAACAGGCTCTGGCAACCCCCTCCCCCCCCTTTTTTTGAACACTGCCCTCTCCCTAGCTGTGCAAAACTCAATTGTATCCAGTGACTGCCTGGTCACATGATCACCCCAGAGAACTTTGCATTTTTGGTCCTCTTCTGCTGCACTGGCAACCATTTAGTCAACCCCCGAGCCGAATCTTCACCGATCAATCGCAACTTAGCTAATTACTTATCAATGTGTGGATTGTATTGATGCACATATCAAAGGGATTTTTTTTTTTTAAACGACAGCTTGGACTGCTGCTTTAAAGGTGGGCAGAGTAAGTTTGGAAACGGGGAGGAGTCACAGACCTCCAAACAATTTAAATCTGCGCACACAAACCCATGTAAACTCAACCCCAGACCCACCTCACCATATATATTTGTCTTAAGGAGTGCTACTGGGTATGTGACATTGTACAGTATAAACACAAGGAAGAGAAGCCCAATGCAACATGATCCTCCGCCGACTTAAATTTAACATGTCAAAAACAGAACTCCTTATATTTCATGCCAAACCTGGCCCTACTACCACCTTCCACATTACTGTTGGAAGAACTACTATACATGCAGTAGCCCAAGCACGCTGCCCTGGGGGTCACAGACTCCTCTCTCACATTCAAAAGGTAGCTAAACCTGTCGTTTTTTCTTCCGCAAGATACGCCCTTCCACTGTTGCTCGACAGCTAAAACTCTGACACAGACCCTCATTCTCTACCATCTCAAATACTGGAACCTTCTGCTGTCCGGTCTTACTGCCTCTCACCTGTCTCCCCTACAATCTATCCTAAACGCTGCTGCCAGAATCACTCTACTCTTTCCTAAATCTGTCTCAGCGTCTCCCCTGCTGAAATCCCTCTCCTGGCTTCCTATCAAATCCCGTATCTCACACTCAATTCTCCTCCTCACTTTTAAAGCTTTACACTCTTCTGCCCCTCCTTACAGCTCAGCTCTAATTTCTCGCTATGCACCATCCCGACTCTTGCGATCCGCCCAATGATGTCTTCTATCTACCCCTTTTGTATCTAAAGCCCTCTCTCGCCTTAAACCTTTCTCACTGACTGCCCTCACCTCTGGAGTGCCCTTCCCATCAATACCCGACTAGCACCTTCTCTATCCACCTTTAAGACCCACATTCTAACACATCTGCTTAAAGAAGCATGTGAGTAGCTCCGAGGCTGATACTATAGACCGCATACAAAAAGCTTGGCCCATTGCAGACGCACTTACCAGAACGCCGTCCTACTGTCTCTGTATGTTCTACCTACCAATTAGATTGTAAGCTCTTCAGAGCAGGGACTCCTTTTCCTAAATGTTACTTTTATGTCTGAAGCACTTATTCCCATGATCTGTTATTTGTATTATTTATATGATTGTCACGTGTATTACTGCGGTGAAGCGCTTTCTACATAAATGGCGCTATATAAATAAAGACATACAGTACATACATACATACAACATACAACATGACAAAGCATATAGTTAAATATTTATCTGTTTCTCTCTCATAAGTGGGGTCCGACTTACTTATCTCTCTCTCTCTCTCTCTCTCTCTCTCTCTCTCTCTCTCTCTCTCTCTCTCTCTCTCTCTCTCTCTCTCTCTCTCTCTCTCTCGTATCATCAAGAGGGTAATCTAAAGTTAATTTGCAGAATTTCAATAACCCTTGGCATTTGTAAATAGTTTCTTTAGTAAATAAAGAGTTCAATTGAAAATAGATACATTTTATTGAAGAGTTTTAAATATATTCTTAGTAAAATATGTTACAAACTGACTTATAAATATAAATCTTATTTACAGATAGTCACAGAGCTTGGCATCAGTTACAGATTAGTCAGGGGTTTTTTTTGTTTTTTTAGGGCTTAAGTATCTCATGGGGGAAATAAGTCTGGATGGTGGGTATCCGTAACGTTTAGAGATGTTATGATCCTTCTGCCTCTGAACAAAGCACTGTAGCCTCCCCTTGGAGGTATGTTGACAGGCTTACTCCCTCTCCAGTTGTGATTTCCTTTTCATAGCCTCTCTCTCCTCTCTCTGTTCTGGTGGAATAGGTATGGAAACCTCAAGCTCTTGGAGAGGCTGTTGACAGAAGGATGGAGTGAAGTTGTCCACTCTGCTGGGTACATTGATAGGAAGCTGCAGGTTAGAAAGCTGGTGCTTCTGGTTGAAAGGAGCTTGAATGGGGATAGTGGTTTGGCTGACCTTTTTAATGCATGTCACTGCAGCTTTCCGTTCTATGGATATCACTGGGAAGTGTTTGGGATTCTCTATAACTGAAGCTTTGTTTTCCCCACGTTGTTTGATTTCACTGGTTTTAATGCCAGGAGCTGGAATGGGGATAGTGGTTTGGCTCACCTTTTCAATGCATCTTACTGCAGCTTCCTGTTCTATGGATATCACTGGGAAGTGTTTGGGATTCTCTATAACTGAAGCTTTGTTTTCCCCATGTTGTTTGATTTCACTGGTTTTAATGTCAGGTCTTGTGTACTCATGTATTTTAAATAGCCTAGGCCTGGCATTAATACCGACACCTTTAATTCCAGAAATACTGTCCTGTTTTTTGGCCATGAACCTTTTAATCGCATCAGTAAGAGACCACTGAACATGAGAAGCAGAAGTCTGGCTTTGGCGTCCTTGCATTGGTCCAAGCTTATTTCCAAGTGTAATGGATTCTGCGGGTGCCCCTGGACCTGTGGGACCTGCTTTTTTACCCAATGGGTGAAATACTTGAACAGAGTTAATCATTTGGAGGCTGAGGTTGCTGTGATGGGCTTTCACCTTTCCTTGTTCAGAAGGTTCCAATGACTTCTTGCCCTTCCCAAGAACTTCTGAATTCACTCCAGGCTGATTAGCACTTTTTCTTTTGAGAGCTTTGGGGTTATTATCAGTACCACAAGCCAGCGCTTGCTCAAAACTGAAAACGCTGGTCTGGTTCTTTGTTTTCTTCACTAGCTGCTTAATATTGCTGTTCTGTTTACGTTTGATCCCCATCTCTTGAGGTGTCTTCCGCTCAGGACTATGAGTAACTGCAGGAGACTTTGCATCTTTACATTTGATCCCCATCTCCTGAGGTGTCTTCCGCTCAGGACTATGAGTAACAGCAGGTGTTTTTGCATATTTACGTTTGATCCCGATCTCCTGAGGTGTCTTCCGCTCAGGACAATGAGTAACTGCAGGAGTCTTTGCATTTTTAAGTTTGATCCCCATCTCCTGAGGTGTCTTCCGCTCAGGACTATGAGTAACTGCAGGAGTTTTTGCATATTTACGTTTGATCCCCATCTCCTGAGGTGTCTTCCGCTCAGGACTATGAGTAACTGCAGGAGTCTTTGCATCTTTACGTTTGATCCCTATCTCCTGAGTTTTCTTCAGTTTAGGATTAATATGAGTAACAGCAGGTGTCTTTGCATCCATTGTACCTTCACGGCTTTGCTGCATCTTTTCAGATACCTTATTGGAAATGTGGGCACCTGAGAGACAAACACGTTTCATCTTTTTTAACAGAACAGCCTCGTCACCAGATTGTGGGCCATGGGGTGACTTCCCTGGTATAGGAGCAGAAGAATGATTTACTGGCTTTGACATTGGTTTTACCTTCTTTTGCAGTGCAGTTTGAGGGACTTGATCCTTTGCAGCTGAATAAAGGATCTTTTTCTTCTTTGTTTCCACTTTGGAGCACTTTGGTACCCCCTCAGACTTTGACGGACACTCAGTCTTCACTGAACTCAGCACGTTATTACGAACCTTCTGAGCAATATGTGAGGGGGCCTTCACCTCTGAAGATCTCTTCACCATATCTTTTAACCCACCCCTTTTCCACACTGGCACATATAACTCTTTGTTGCTTTGCACATCAATATGTAACTTTGAGAGGTGGCTCAGCTTCCGAGCTGGTTGAGTTGGGTACATTAGAGGTGGTTCACTTTTTTCATTAGCAGCAAGCTGAACTGCTCCTTGTGTAATTAAACTGGCCTGGGAAATATGTTGGGCTCCAAGCGAGGTCTGACACACTGTAACAAAATCAAAAAGGAGAAATAATCAATTATCATAAATACCAACACATTGTACATAATAACACAAAGGAAGAAAAGCAAACACATGCTTAATCCCTTCAGTATTGGCGAGGACTACATACTGTAGAGTTCTATATCTTTGTAACACTACAGTGGCGAATGACCGTAATTAAAGATCTTTATAACAGGTAATGGTATCGGTCAAGGAGAAGATTTTGAACAATGATTAGTAAAGATTCTCCATATCTCACCTTGTAAGGTCTGCATTCCTCTAAGGGGTATGAATGGTGGCTGCTGAAGTTGTGCATACTGGGTGGCCATTATACAAGGCCCTATTGTAGCACGTCTTTCCAAATGTGTGTTGGGACGGAAAGTAACAGGCTGCGTTGTGGCTTCTCCCCTAACCTGTCCTGCAAATCCTGTGTATCCTCCTGTAGCAGTGTGGTAGAATCCTCCGTTCATGTCCGATACACGAGGGTAAGCGCGTGTTGCCTGTGGGATCTGCTGTAGATACATTGGTGTTCCTGCAGACCCTTGTTGCAAAATCATGCCTTGGGCCCCATGTCTGTAGACTTCTGTATTCCTCCCTACTGGGTGGAAGCTGTTGCTCCATGAAGGGTAAGCAGTGGTGACTGCAGGAGCACTGCAGGTCGGTGGAGGGTTCACAGCAGAGGAATTTAAAAACTGATCTGTAAGGAAGAAAGGTAAAAGTGAAGGGCCAGAAAAGCACAATCAAGGCACATTTCTTTAACACACGGGGACTCAACTCCAGTCATCAAACCCCCCACAATAGGTCAACTTTTCAGGATATTCCAGCTTTAGCACAGGTGGCCCAATCACTCAATCAGCCTCTGATTGAGTCACCTGTGCTGAAGCAGGGACTGATTGAGCGAGCTGTGCTGAAGCAGGGATGGATTGAGCCACCTCCGCTGAAGCTGGGATATCCTGAAAGCCTGACTTTGGGGGGTTAGGACTGCTTTAACAGACCTGCTAAAAGATATTCTTGATATCAAATACATATGAAATACATAGAGATGCTCACTTGGCTTGGTATTTTTATTTTGCCTTTAAAATATTTGGGGTTTTGGTTCTGGTTTTGAATAAAGTTTTTGGTGGTCTTTGTTTTGTTATGAATAGCAAGCACTAACAGGGATAATGGCTTGCTGGGAAAACACATTTATTTGATTATCAATGTTACATACCACTACTCTGATCAATAGTGGTCAGAAGTTTCAATATTTAAATACATTTTTAAGCAAGCTCCATGATTGCCTTCTATAGCATTGCTATGTATTGAAACACCAGAGCACCCGTACATTTTAGCTCAATATATGGGGTTTAATCTATAAATATATATATAGATATATATTTATACATATACATATACATATATGATGTGTTGGGATGTAACACAGACAGAAAACTATTTCTAGGTAGTTTTCAACACAAAGTGGCAACTGGCATATAAAACTTGTGCAGTCCATCACCTGCTTTCATGTCCACCTATGAACACAATGACAAATATAGATGTACAGTACCATAGCTTTCGGAACTGGATCTTTAAAAATAAAAATAAAAACATAAAAATTGCCTGTTCCTACTGTAGTATTTTGTGGTAATATTATGGTGTGGTATTCTGAGACGTCTGGTATATTGAGGTATCTGGAGGAGCACTCAGGTCAGCTATATCTGTAAATCAAGTGGCAGATTCTGCCCTCGTTTTGTGGCTTTGTCTTTTTTGGGGCCTTTGTATTACTGTAGAGTAGTGGTTTCCAACCTTTTTTTGGTTAAGGAACCATATGTGAAATTCTGAGGGACCCCAACCCTCTCTAACAACGAGTCTAAGATGAGATGCATTGTAATATACCCCAACCCTATCTAATAGTGCGTCTGAGATCAGATGAAGTGTGAGGAACCCCAATCCTCTCTAATAGCGCTTCTGAGATCAGATGCATTGTAAGGAGCCCCAACCCTCTCTAATAGCGCGTCTGAGATCAGATGCATTGTAAGGAACCCCAACCCTCTCCAATAGCGCGTTTGAGATAAGATGCATTGTACTGTAAATTCTTCTGTATTAAGTACAATTTTAAAATGACCTAAAAATTACAGCGAACCCTTTAGGGATGCCCGGGGAATCCTAGGGTTCCTAGGATCCGTGGTTGAAAAACACTGCTGTAGACAATAATTTAAGGATATGGCTGAAAGTAGTCGAACATTACACCCCACGGTGTAGAATTGGTCCAATAGTTATTGACCTAAACTTAGGGCAAGGAAAAAGCATGCCTTATACATAACTAATCCTACTGTATACACTAAGGTTCCTGTGTCTTTTTTTACTATCCCATAGATCCCATAGACGTTTGCCGCTTTGACATTTATGTATACAGTACATGTGTTCTTTTCTATACATTACTGTTCAAATCATTTAAGATTTTGAATTACAAGCCAGATATAAAAGTAAATACAATAAAACAAATATGTGTGTATGTATCTATAATAAATCAGTTTTGACATTTATAAAAAAAAATATTATCCAATTAAGGCCAGGTACCTAACCCCCCTGGGTGTTGTCTACCTCCGTCCCTCCCCCCCGCCCCCCACCCCATCCGTCTTCTTTCTCCCATCCATTGATAGGAGTCATGTTATCTGTTCTGTACCCCATAAAACATTGTGAAAGTAAACAGTTCAGAAATATAGATATTATCCATTTCTTTTTGGGTATGTAAAGGTCACGTTGCTTCCTACCTGCCATGATACAGAGTTAAGGTGGAGATAATTAGTCTCTCTGTACAGCGCCACTCTTTTCCTATCTCTGAGATGTCCACAAAACTAACGGTTTCCTTCGGGAACTAATTCAAGTCACGCACAAACAAGTTTACATGTGTGTATTTATCTCAGTCTCTAAGGCGATTCCATGATGTCATTACAGAACACTGCTGCTGGCATCTCCTAGGAGGCTCAATGATACTGTCTCGTGATGTCATAATAGAGAAATCAGCTACTGTTGACATTTAATTTCAAGTGGTTGAGAAGTGGTTAACTTGAGTAGCAGTCATAAAAATCACAGCTACTGTGATACATTGTATTACATACATTGGGTGACACAAGTACACATATGGACAGTGCCACTGACAGCAGTGGGATCAACATACTGTATCACTGGGTTCAAATGCATTGACTTCATGGCAAGATAAAGTATCACAGATTATAATGAGATGTATCACAGTCTGCGTCTCTGCCCCAGCATGCACCTTGGGGAGAGTCGGTAGGAGGAGTTGGGGAGGAGTTACATGGCACACAGATTATAATGAGATGTATCACAGTCTGCGTCTCTGCCCCAGCTTGCACCTTGGGGAGAGTCAGTAGAAGGAGTTGGGGGGAGTTACATGGTGCACAGATTATAATCAGATGTATCACATTCTGCGTCTCTGCCCCAATTTGCACCTTGGGGAGAGTGAGTAGGATGAGTTGGGGGCAGTTACATGGTGCACAGATTAAAATGAGATGCGTCACAAGTTGCATTTCTCTGATACTTTTTTTTTACCTTTTATTTGCCCAAAACAATCCTCCATATCTGAAGTGCCATAAGTCTAACATACCGCGTCAGAAGTAAGAAACTGTTCTTACAGTATATATGCTGCGGCTCTGCTCCAAAAAATAGAGCCATGCGTCTAAACACAACTACTCTATGTTGCTGCATAGACCTTTTATGTCTAATTCCAGCACTGGGGAAGTGTTCAACTCCATTCAAGGGCAGTCTAAACTAAACTACTACTTTGGTACAGCACTGCACTTTGCTTTAATGCTTCAGACATACACATTATGGGCTTTGAATGGGTCCCCCTGCTTATTTGTGGGGGGATAGAGATGAGTCTTTTACAATGAGAGTGCTACTGGATCTATGTTCTATATACAGTGACACCTCGCAGCCTTAATTACAATTTATTTTGGGATGTTTTTTGTCAGTACACTAAAACCTCCTCTTGGATAGACACAGGGGGATATTCTAGTAGCTGGGAGTTGTGCAAAAGCGTGCAGAAAGAGCCTTATCCGATTGGATTTCTAGAACAGCGGTGCGCAAACTGGGGGGCGCGACCCCCACGCGGGGCGCAAGACTGCCGTCTGGGGGGCGTGGGGTTTACAGAGGCCCCGCGCGCTTCCCGAAGGCACTTAAATTAAGTGCCGGGGGAGCTGCAGGGCCTCTGTAAACCTTCACTTACCTAGGCTCCGGCGGCTTCCTTCCTGCGTCGCCATGGCAACGCGGCATCAAAATGACGCTGTGAGGTCATGTGACGTCACGTTACTAGGGCAACGTGACGTCATGACGCCGGAGCGCAGGTGAATGGGGGTTCTGCTTTAGATATTGTGAAGCGGGGGCATCCAGACACTGATTAAGGGGTGCAGGAAACTAGTCATTCACACCTGGCTTTTATTTCTAGATCGACATTTACACAGACACACACACACACACACACGTAACAAGGGCTAATTGTAGTATAATGTAATACAATAAATATATTTGTCATTTAAATGGATTTTATTCATATGTTTTATTTTAAAGCGGGGTTGGGGGCGGGGTTGGGGGCGGGACTAGGGGCGGGGTTGGGGGCGGGACTAGGTGGCGAGTAGATTTTTTGGTTGGGCGAGTAGATTTTTGGGTGATTTGTCGAACACTGTATATATTTATATAGATATTAGTATGTGCCATTGACTTTTATACACCAAGTGCAATCCATTTCTGTGCGCTAAACAGTATTTTGGGGCTGGGCGCAGATGGAGAAATTTGAACTTAGTACACGAGTGCAATTGAAGTTTGACATGCGCCGAAACCCTCCACCCCTCCCCCCGCTCAGTTTGCGATGCTTAGTATATTGGCCTCAGTAGGTCTCTCCCTTCCACTTCAAAGTAACGTATTGACAACCAAAGGGGACCTGCTACAGTAGTTTTTGGTGATTTCATCAGTCCCACTTGGCAAATAGTATATTGGAGATTCAAAAAAAGAGAAAGCGCTCGTTAAAGTAACACATTCTTTGATATTTTTAATCGAAAACAATGATATTCTTCCAGTGTATTAGTCAAGCACCTTACAGTTCACAAATACACACTAGAGAGGGTTGGGGTTCCTTACAATGCATTGATCAAATACATTGTAAGGAGCCCCAACCCTCTCTAACAGCGCGTCTGAAATCTGCATTGTAAGGAATCCCAACTTTCTCTAATAGCGCGTCTGAGATCAGATGCATTCAAAGGAGCCCCAACCCTCTCTAATAGCGCGTCTGAGATCAGATGCATTGTAAGGAACCCCAACCCTCTCTAATTGTGACCCTTGCACTCACCACGAACAAGGCGGACCCCCGGTACTGAGGTGGGAAAGTAGAAACTGCGCACCCACAGCAGTGGAGGCACGCCTGGATTGTCAGCGTAGCCGGGTCGGGGTTGGAGAGAGAGGGTAGTCCAGATACTTGCCGCGGTCATGGGGAGGAGCCAGTAACGGTAGATGTCCTTTGTGCCGAGGTCGAGGGTTGGAGCTGGTGGGTTAAAAGAATGTCCTATATCCGTGGTCAGGGATGGAGAGATGCAGGTAGTCGAGGGCAAGCTGGGGTCGTTATACAGAGAGCGTCCAAGAGTCTAGCCGTGTCGGTACACATGAGGTCAAACTGAAAGCAAGAGAGGCAAGGCACAAGGCAAAGCAGGAATGTAGGAACACAAGGCTACTATGGTCTATGCTCAGCATTGTGTAACTGAGCAAGCAGAGATTAAATAGGAGGACTGGAGCAATGAGAGTGAGAGGCGGAACGGAGGTGTGGCCCCCGCGGGAGCTGTGATTGGACGCAGAGCGCAGGAGACAGGTGGGCATTGTTACGGGTGTTGTGTCGCAGCTGGGGAGTGGTGCACGATCGTCCCGTGAGCGCGCCGCGCGTGAGTGACACGTGACACGAACGGGGGGTGGGACCAAGCTCCATAGAGATGTTTGAAAACCTCTGTGTGCGCGCGCTTTTGTTGCCGGTCATTTGATTAGATGAGTTATTAAAAGCAAATTGTGTAGTTACTGTACACTCTCTCCAGTTCATTTATTTTTTCGTTCCGGTTGTGCATCGCACATTTTTCACTTTGTACTATCTCCCTAGCGAACAACACACCAAAAGGTGCCCTGCAGCAACCCACAGGAGCAGGATTGAACTGATGCACCCTTTGGTTTCATAATCTCCTTTGGTGTCATCCAAAATGGCCTGGCGAAGAGTTTTTCCGTAGAGTCGCTTGTAATGAACTTTGTTATTATTGAGGATAGAGTCTATGATATTGGCCGACTAGCAAGTCTACAGTTATTGATTTAAAAAGTTAACTAGGTGCCATTCCATGTGAACATTTACAGCTGATTTGTGATAGCTCAATAACAGAGCAGAACCAGCTAGGCGCCATCTTTTCTACATGTATATACTGTAAACCCCTAGACTGATCATTTACACCATTTATAAGTGGAGTTGGTAAGGATACCTCTCTATTTATGAGACAAAGGCTTGGACATTACTGTAGTGTTTTTGATTTAAACAAACAGGGTGTTAGGTCCAGTCTACCTGACCAGACCTTAGAGCAGGCAACTTCTTCTACTCGACCCGGGGAGATTCATCACGCAGCTGCTATATGCTTCTGGTCTCAGATATGATAGTCGAGCTCGGAGAAGCAAAGACTCAATGCACACAAGGTAGCCGAGTCATCACCTCTGTTTAATATGTCATCAAGGCAGTTCTTTTATACCCAAGACAAGGACAATACATCGTGTGTCAATTTCATACATCTGTTACAAATTCAGTTCCCATGTATAGATCATACATCTAAAATGACATATATCATCTGGCCTAAATTAGTAGAAATAGGGATCAAAGGTCAATAACTACTAATGGGGTCAGAAACAAGACTAGTGATCTTGTTTCTTATGTAATAGATATCCTGGGACATCTGGTCCACAGCTAGAATACTTTTACCATTTGGTCTCTGAGAGAACAAAGCTTGACACATATTTATTTTAACCTGTTCAGTCCCTGAAAAGAACAGAGCTGGCAGATACAGTTTTTAACCTTACACAGGGCCCAAAATCTACTGTTGGGATTGTTTTTTGGAGCCCCAGATTTGGTCTTTGGACTTGTTTTTGTCATAGTTTATAGACTGCTTGTTCACTGGATTGATTGTACTTAATATGTCATACCAAAATATTACACAACATATGAATTTATAGTCACAAATACATTTTGCGAGAGTGTACGCAACAGCTCTACTCTGGGGGCCATGATGTTCACTTTTAAATGTCACATCTTCTTTAATATACACTAATGCAACATAGAGCGCTCCCAGGTGGTATCGAATTGGTCTAACTGCATCAATACGAGGCTCCCAACATGTTTCACAGACTCTCTTTAGTGTTAAATTGGGTAAGGATTTTAAAAGAATGATTTATCTGTTGGTGGACCTGGGGAAGAAATTATACAACGGTTGAATTAAGCCCAAAAATTAAATGGCACCTATATTGGGTTTGGCAGTGTTGTTAACCACTAGGTTCAAATAATGAGAACTACATGGTACATAAAACGCACGTGGGTTCATGTTCAACATGTCTTTGAACTCCATTATGCTTTCCCCGCATATTTGCAGCATTGTCATAGCTTTGGCCCTGCATATTTTCTACATTTATATTGAGATCCAATAGTTCCTTTATTATCCAATCACTTAAGATGATGTCATTTCTGCCAAAAAATAAAATGGAAGCCATCACATGGTACATCCACCAATTAGATTGGTGGATATATCATTTGTCAGTCAAATGTGATGTCACAGGCCTTATATAAGGTCTGTCATGTCTTATTTGACCCTAAGAAGCCGTCTGATCAACATCTCCCGGACCTGTGAAGAAGAAAAAACTACTCACCCGGGCCCACTCTTCCAGCAACTGAGGATCATGGACCCACCCTCCCCATGGCTTTCTTTCACCCCCCCATCCCCATGTCTCTTTCATCCCCCCATGTCTCTCTATCGCCTCCCTCCCCATGTCTCTTTCACCCCTCTCCCCATGTCTCTTTTTCACGCCCCACCCCATGGCTCTCTTTCACCCCCCTCTCTATGTCTCTTGCACCCCCTCCCCGTGTTTCTCTATCATCCCCCCCCTCCAAATGTCTCTCTATCACCCCCCCTCTAAATGTCTCTCGATCACCTCCCCATGTCTCTTTCACCCTCCCCTCCCAATGTCTCTTCACCCCTGCTCCCATGTCTCTTCACCCCTGCTCCCCATGTCTCTTTACCCCTGTTCCCATGTCTCTTCACCGCCGCTCCCCATGACTCTTTCACCCACTCCCCATGTCTCTTTCACCCCTCCCCATGTCTCTCTTTTAAACCCATTCCCATGTCTCTATATCACCCCCTACCTATGTCTCTCTTTCACCCTCCTCCCCTCGCCATGTCTCTTTCACCCCCCTCCCCTCACCATGTCTCTCCTTCACCCCCCTCCCCTCGCCATGACTCTCACCCCTCCACCTTCCTTCCACATGTCATAAACTCACACACACACTCACACTTAACAATTCTTGGTATATCTATAGAGGGTATTACTGTGCATCTGTATTATTTTTTAGTATAATGCTACTAGTAGTAGTACTTTTTTTTAAACAACTCTGAATTAAAATTTTAATGTATCATAATGTAACAATCATTTTTTGTTTCTATAGCAACCATTTACAAAGTCACATCCCCTTCCTATTTTGAAACAGGCTCTGGCAACCCCCCCCCCTTTTTTTGAACACTGCCCTCTCCCTAGCTGTGCAAAACTCAATTGTATCCAGTGACTGCCTGGTCACATGATCACCCCAGAGAACTTTGCATTTTTGGTCCTCTTCTGCTGCACTGGCAACCATTTAGTCAACCCCCGAGCCGAATCTTCACCGATCAATCGCAACTTAGCTAATTACTTATCAATGTGTGGATTGTATTGATGCACATATCAAAGGGATTTTTTTTTTTTAAACGACAGCTTGGACTGCTGCTTTAAAGGTGGGCAGAGTAAGTTTGGAAACGGGGAGGAGTCACAGACCTCCAAACAATTTAAATCTGCGCACACAAACCCATGTAAACTCAACCCCAGACCCACCTCACCATATATATTTGTCTTAAGGAGTGCTACTGGGTATGTGACATTGTACAGTATAAACACAAGGAAGAGAAGCCCAATGCAACATGATCCTCCGCCGACTTAAATTTAACATGTCAAAAACAGAACTCCTTATATTTCATGCCAAACCTGGCCCTACTACCACCTTCCACATTACTGTTGGAAGAACTACTATACATGCAGTAGCCCAAGCACGCTGCCCTGGGGGTCACAGACTCCTCTCTCACATTCAAAAGGTAGCTAAACCTGTCGTTTTTTCTTCCGCAAGATACGCCCTTCCACTGTTGCTCGACAGCTAAAACTCTGACACAGACCCTCATTCTCTACCATCTCAAATACTGGAACCTTCTGCTGTCCGGTCTTACTGCCTCTCACCTGTCTCCCCTACAATCTATCCTAAACGCTGCTGCCAGAATCACTCTACTCTTTCCTAAATCTGTCTCAGCGTCTCCCCTGCTGAAATCCCTCTCCTGGCTTCCTATCAAATCCCGTATCTCACACTCAATTCTCCTCCTCACTTTTAAAGCTTTACACTCTTCTGCCCCTCCTTACAGCTCAGCTCTAATTTCTCGCTATGCACCATCCCGACTCTTGCGATCCGCCCAATGATGTCTTCTATCTACCCCTTTTGTATCTAAAGCCCTCTCTCGCCTTAAACCTTTCTCACTGACTGCCCCTCACCTCTGGAGTGCCCTTCCCATCAATACCCGACTAGCACCTTCTCTATCCACCTTTAAGACCCACATTCTAACACATCTGCTTAAAGAAGCATGTGAGTAGCTCCGAGGCTGATACTATAGACCGCATACAAAAAGCTTGGCCCATTGCAGACGCACTTACCAGAACGCCGTCCTACTGTCTCTGTATGTTCTACCTACCAATTAGATTGTAAGCTCTTCAGAGCAGGGACTCCTTTTCCTAAATGTTACTTTTATGTCTGAAGCACTTATTCCCATGATCTGTTATTTGTATTATTTATATGATTGTCACGTGTATTACTGCGGTGAAGCGCTTTCTACATAAATGGCGCTATATAAATAAAGACATACAGTACATACATACATACAACATCCAACATGACAAAGCATATAGTTAAATATTTATCTGTTTCTCTCTCATATGTGGGGTCTGACTTACTTATCTCTCTCTCTCTCTCTCTCTCTCTCTCTCTCGTATCATCAAGAGGGTAATCTAAAGTTAATTTGCAGAATTTCAATAACCCTTGGCATTTGTAAATAATTTCTTTAGTAAATAAAGAGTTCAATTAAAAATAGATACATTTTATTGAAGAGTTTTAAATATATTCTTAGTAAAATATGTTACAAACTGACTTATAAATATAAATCTTATTTACAGATAGTCACAGAGCTTGGCATCAGTTACAGATTAGTGAGGGTTTTTTTTTTTTTGTGTTTTAGGGCCTAAGTAGCTCATGGGGGAAATAGTCTGGATGGTGGGTATCCGTAACATTTAGAGATGTTATGATCCTTCTGCCTCTGAACAAAGCACTGTAGCCTCCCCTTGGAGGTATGTTGACAGGCTTACTCCCTCTCCAGTTGTGATTTCCTTTTCATAGCCTCTCTCTCCTCTCTCTGTTCTGGTGGAATAGGTATGGAAACCTCAAGCTCTTGGAGAGGCTGTTGACAGAAGGATGGAGTGAAGTTGTCCACTCTGCTGGGTACATTGATAGGAAGCTGCAGGTTAGAAAGCTGGTGCTTCTGGTTGAAAGGAGCTTGAATGGGGATAGTGGTTTGGCTGACCTTTTTAATGCATGTCACTGCAGCTTTCCGTTCTATGGATATCACTGGGAAGTGTTTGGGATTCTCTATAACTGAAGCTTTGTTTTCCCCACGTTGTTTGATTTCACTGGTTTTAATGCCAGGAGCTGGAATGGGGATAGTGGTTTGGCTCACCTTTTCAATGCATCTTACTGCAGCTTCCTGTTCTATGGATATCACTGGGAAGTGTTTGGGATTCTCTATAACTGAAGCTTTGTTTTCCCCATGTTGTTTGATTTCACTGGTTTTAATGTCAGGTCTTGTGTACTCATGTATTTTAAATAGCCTAGGCCTGGCATTAATACCGACACCTTTAATTCCAGAAATACTGTCCTGTTTTTTGGCCATGAACCTTTTAATCGCATCAGTAAGAGACCACTGAACATGAGAAGCAGAAGTCTGGCTTTGGCGTCCTTGCATTGGTCCAAGCTTATTTCCAAGTGTAATGGATTCTGCGGGTGCCCCTGGACCTGTGGGACCTGCTTTTTTACCCAATGGGTGAAATACTTGAACAGAGTTAATCATTTGGAGGCTGAGGTTGCTGTGATGGGCTTTCACCTTTCCTTGTTCAGAAGGTTCCAATGACTTCTTGCCCTTCCCAAGAACTTCTGAATTCACTCCAGGCTGATTAGCACTTTTTCTTTTGAGAGCTTTGGGGTTATTATCAGTACCACAAGCCAGCGCTTGCTCAAAACTGAAAACGCTGGTCTGGTTCTTTGTTTTCTTCACTAGCTGCTTAATATTGCTGTTCTGTTTACGTTTGATCCCCATCTCTTGAGGTGTCTTCCGCTCAGGACTATGAGTAACTGCAGGAGACTTTGCATCTTTACATTTGATCCCCATCTCCTGAGGTGTCTTCCGCTCAGGACTATGAGTAACTGCAGGAGTCTTTGCATTTTTACGTTTGATCCCGATCTCCTGAGTTTTCTTCAGTTTAGGATTAATATGAGTAACAGCAGGTGTCTTTGCATCCATTGTACCTTCACGGCTTTGCTGCATCTTTTCAGATACTGTACCTTATTGGAAATGTGGGCACCTGAGAGACAAACACGTTTCATCTTTTTTAACAGAACAGCCTCGTCACCAGATTGTGGGCCATGGGGTGACTTCCCTGGTATAGGAGCAGAAGAATGATTTACTGGCTTTGACATTGGTTTTACCTTCTTTTGCAGTGCAGTTTGAGGGACTTGATCCTTTGCAGCTGAATAAAGGATCTTTTTCTTCTTTGTTTCCACTTTGGAGCACTTTGGTACCCCCTCAGACTTTGACGGACACTCAGTCTTCACTGAACTCAGCACGTTATTACGAACCTTCTGAGCAATATGTGAGGGGGCCTTCACCTCTGAAGATCTCTTCGCCATATCTTTTAACCCACCCCTTTTCCACACTGGCACATATAACTCTTTGTTGCTTTGCACATCAATATGTAACTTTGAGAGGTGGCTCAGCTTCCGAGCTGGTTGAGTTGGGTACATTAGAGGTGGTTCACTTTTTTCATTAGCAGCAAGCTGAACTGCTCCTTGTGTAATTAAACTGGCCTGGGAAATATGTTGGGCTCCAAGCGAGGTCTGACACACTGTAACAAAATCAAAAAGGAGAAATAATCAATTATCATAAATACCAACACATTGTACATAATAACACAAAGGAAGAAAAGCAAACACATGCTTAATCCCTTCAGTATTGGCGAGGACTACATACTGTAGAGTTCTATATATTTGTAACACTACAGTGGCGAATGACCGTAATTAAAGATCTTTATAACAGGTAATGGTATCGGTCAAGGAGAAGATTTTGAACAATGATTAGTAAAGATTCTCCATATCTCACCTTGTAAGGTCTGCATTCCTCTAAGGGGTATGAATGGTGGCTGCTGAAGTTGTGCATACTGGGTGGCCATTATACAAGGCCCTATTGTAGCACGTCTTTCCAAATGTGTGTTGGGACGGAAAGTAACAGGCTGCGTTGTGGCTTCTCCCCTAACCTGTCCTGCAAATCCTGCGTATCCTCCTGTAGCAGTGTGGTAGAATCCTCCGTTCATGTCCGATACACGAGGGTAAGCGCGTGTTGCCTGTGGGATCTGCTGTAGATACATTGGTGTTCCTGCAGACCCTTGTTGCAAAATCATGCCTTGGGCCCCATGTCTGTAGACTTCTGTATTCCTCCCTACTGGGTGGAAGCTGTTGCTCCATGAAGGGTAAGCAGTGGTGACTGCAGGAGCACTGCAGGTCGGTGGAGGGTTCACAGCAGAGGAATTTAAAAACTGATCTGTAAGGAAGAAAGGTAAAAGTGAAGGGCCAGAAAAGCACAATCAAGGCACATTTCTTTAACACACGGGGACTCAACTCCAGTCATCAAACCCCCCACAATAGGTCAACTTTTCAGGATATTCCAGCTTTAGCACAGGTGGCCCAATCACTCAATCAGCCTCTGATTGAGTCACCTGTGCTGAAGCAGGGACTGATTGAGCGAGCTGTGCTGAAGCAGGGACGGATTGAGCCACCTCCGCTGAAGCTGGGATATCCTGAAAGCCTGACTTTGGGGGGTTAGGACTGCTTTAACAGACCTGCTAAAAGATATTCTTGATATCAAATACATATGAAATACATAGAGATGCTCACTTGGCTTGGTATTTTTATTTTGCCTTTAAAATATTTGGGGTTTTGGTTCTGGTTTTGAATAAAGTTTTTGGTGGTCTTTGTTTTGTTATGAATAGCAAGCACTAACAGGGATAATGGCTTGCTGGGAAAACACATTTATTTGATTATCAATGTTACATACCACTACTCTGATCAATAGTGGTCAGAAGTTTCAATATTTAAATACATTTTTAAGCAAGCTCCATGATTGCCTTCTATAGCATTGCTATGTATTGAAACACCAGAGCACCCGTACATTTTAGCTCAATATATGGGGTTTAATCTATAAATATATATTGTGACAGAAACCAGGGGATGGTAATAAATTCCATATATAGGGCTCCCAGGATACTGAACAGTTTCTATCCTGTCTGGCCTGGGAGTGCAGCCTTATAATACATGCACTCCATCCCACAGTTTTGGGCAAGCGCTGGAACTGAGGGATTTCTGTCACCTGTCATGCTAATTAGAAATCAGGTATGTAAGACTGATTTCCTGTTTGCTCTTGTCTCTTCTCCAGAGCCTGGAAGGCTGCTGAACACAGTGGGGAGAAGCCCCTTCCCCACACAGGTTCAATTGTTCTATTCATTTGGCTAACTCTGCAAAAGTACCTTGTTTTGTTGTTGGAAAGTGGAAAAGCCACTTCCACCCTGAGTTAGGGAAATCTAAGTTAAGTTATCGCTCAGGTGAGCAGCTTTTGTTTTGATGTGTTTTGTTGTATGCACTGTGGCAGTCTCAGTGCCTGGGACTGAATAAACCAGGCACAGCCTGTTTAAAGGAACAGTACGTGACGCCTCCTCATTTAACCTACCCCAAAAGACCGTGTTCTAACCGTCCCGGACAAGCAGCGGAGCCCCGGAGTAAGCTGTTTGTCACATATGGTGGAGAATGCGGGCAGAGCACTAAAAGGTCTGGGGGTTAAAGAACTTTAAAAAAAAAAAAAAAAAAAAAAAAAGTTTTTTTTCTCTCTCTCCAAACAAGATGGAAGACGTGGTGAGTGCGCTGGTACGCAATGTCGCTGTCCAGAAAGACGCGAATGAAGCCCTGCAACAGGCGAATGCAAACCAGCAAGAGACAAACCGCTTGCTGAGAGAGGAGCAACAGCGGTTCGCTCAGGGCTTACAGCAGGAACTCGAGATCCTGAGGGGGACTATCAGTAACCTTCCACTGGCAGCGGCAGCCCCAGTTCCGAAAATGACCAGGGCAAGCCACTACCTTCAGAAGATGGGACCCTCGGATGATGTGGAAGCCTATCTTCTCACGTTTGAACGCACGGCACAGAGAGAGGGATGGCCAGAAGCTGAGTGGGCTGGTCTAATCGCACCCTTCCTAAGCGGCGAACCCCAGAAGGCTTACTTTGATCTAGAGCCAGCCGAAGCTAACGTCTATGCAAAATTGAAGTTCGAGATCCTCGCCCGCCTCGGCGTAACCACGGCTGTTCGCGCCCAAAGGTTTCACGCATGGTCCTTCACGATGGATAAAGCCACCCGAAGCCAGATGTATGACCTCATCCACCTCGCCCGGAAGTGGCTACAACCCGAGATCAACTCAGCAAGCCACATCGTGGAACGGTTGGTCATGGACCAGTTCTTGAGGAAACTTCCCTCTGCCTTACGCCATTGGGTCAGTCGGAGTGACCCCCACAATGCGGATGAGCTTGTGGCCCTCGTAGAAAGGTACAATGCAGCAGGAGAGCACCCGCAACCCACAGTCGTGGAGCAACCCCACTACCCGAGGTTCCAGGACTCTTCCAGAGACGGTAAAAGGGTACCGGGGTTAAGGGGAGCTGAAGAGCGGCGACCACCTTCACGCAGCACCAGCAACAGTGGTTCGCACACTAAGGGCAATAGCCAACATGGGGAGCCGGGAAAAGGCTCTAAGTGGGACACAGACTATGTACCTAAATGTGTAAATTGTCATGAGAGGGGCCACACAGCAAAAATCTGCCCACTAAATGATGAGCCCATGCAATGCAACAGCGTGGAACCTTATTCGCTGTTGTCCCAATGTATGCGCCCTAGCCCAGAGGACCCCTTGAATAACCATCTGTGGGCATCTGTAAAGGTTAATGGTAGGAGGGTTCGGGCACTTCTGGACTCTGGGAGCATGGTCACACTAGTGTCCGAATACCTCTTGCCCATTAAGAAGAAACAGGGAAACAGTTCACAAAGAATGGCAATTTGTTGTATACATGGGGATAATCATGAATATTCCACTGTTGATGTTTTTTTTGAAACAGAGTTTGGTTCTTTAGATTTCAAGGTGGGTATTGTACCCAAACTGGCACATGATGTGTTAATAGGGACCGACTTTCCCCATTTTCTAAAAATGTGGTCCCCCGCTCAGAATAGCGCCCAGAGTTCAATAGCGGACCATAACGAAGTATTAGAAGAAATAAATCCTTTCCCGTTTTCAGAAATGGAGGTTGACGAGGGGGAAAAGGAGGAGTGCTGTAAAATTCCCTTCCCCATCACTACTTTGGTAGGGAATACCCCAAATCAGGATGTTGATCAGACACTTACCACCCCAGAACCGGATAAGACCCTCGCTGACCTAGAGGTCAGTCCTGGGAGTTTTAAGAAGGCCCAGTGGGAGGACCCCACATTAGAGGTAGCAAGGGGAAATATACGGGACCTGAATAGTACTCTTGGCCAACCAGATAGGTCGCTTGCTTACCCCTACTTCGAGGTAGAGAACGACCTAGTATATCGGGTTGATAAAAGAAAATCAGTTACAACTAAACAATTGTTGGTACCACGGACATTCCGTAATGTAGTGTTACACCTCGCACATAGTCATCCATTGGGGGGACACCTAGGGGTGGAAAAGACAAAAGAAAAGGTTCTCCGAAGCTTCTATTGGCCTGGGGTTCTGGCAGAAATTACGAATTATTGTTCCTCATGCCCAGCATGTCAGATCACCGCCCCGTTCAAGGCGTACCGCAGCCCATTGGTACCCCTTCCCATAATAGAGGTACCATTTGATCGGATTGCTATGGATCTAGTAGGACCCCTAATAAAGTCTGCTAGGGGACATCAGCATATATTGGTAATATTAGATTATGCCACCCGATATCCGGAGGCAGTTCCCCTACGTAGCACCTCTGCCAAAAACATAGCAAAAGAGTTAGTAGTTCTGTTTTCCCGGGTTGGAATTCCTAAAGAGATTCTATCTGACCAGGGAACACCGTTTATGTCCCAAGTAACAAAAGAGTTATGTAAACTCCTAAAAATCAAGCACCTCAGAACCTCAGTCTATCATCCACAAACAGATGGTTTAGTGGAAAGGTTCAATAAAACCTTAAAGAGCATGTTACGGCGGGCGGTCGATAAAGATGGGAAAAACTGGGATTGTTTGTTACCGTACCTGTTATTTGCCATTAGGGAAGTTCCCCAATCATCCACAGGCTTCTCCCCGTTTGAACTATTGTATGGCCGACACCCAAGGGGCTTACTGGATATAGCCAAAGAGACTTGGGAACACGAGGTTACCCCTTACAGAAGTGTAATAGAGCATGTTGCCCAGATGCAGGACCGCATTGCTGCAGTCCTAC
Source organism: Ascaphus truei (assembly GCF_040206685.1). Classification (NCBI taxonomy): domain Eukaryota; kingdom Metazoa; phylum Chordata; class Amphibia; order Anura; family Ascaphidae; genus Ascaphus; species Ascaphus truei. The sequence goes on from NW_027457282.1 coordinate 111,345, forward strand.
CCATAGTGAGGGAACACATGGAGAAAGCTCAAGAAGCACAGAGGAATACGTATAATAAGGGTGCTAGGGTCAGAATTTTTTTTCCAGGTGATAGGGTACTAGTTCTGGTTCCCACCGTGGAAAGTAAATTCCTTGCTAAATGGCATGGGCCATATGAGGTCTTGGAAAGAGTGGGAGAAGTAAATTATAAGGTAAGACAGCCAGGTAGGAGGAAACCTGAGCAAATTTACCATATAAACCTACTCAAGCCCTGGAAAGATAGAGAAGTCTTGTCAACCCTAGTAACCCCAGGTCCGTCAGAGAGTCAAGAAACTGACCCAGAGGTTAGCATAGCTGAAACCCTGTCCGTTCATCAGAAACAAGAGGTTCAGAATTTAGTGAGCAGAAACAAAGAAATCTTCTCTACACAGCCAGGTAGAACTAGCGTAATTGAACATGACCTAGTCTCTGAACCGGGGGTCCGAGTTAACCTTAAACCGTACCGAATCCCAGAGGCCAAAAGAGAGGCTATAAGTTTAGAGGTTAAAAAAATGCTAAAACTAGGCGTAATTGAGGAATCCCAAAGTGGGTGGAACAGCCCTATAGTCTTAGTCCCAAAGCCAGATGGTACAACAAGGTTTTGTAATGACTACCGGAAACTAAACGCGGTGTCAAAATTTGATACTTACCCTATGCCCAGGGTAGATGAACTTGTAGAGAGACTGGGTAAAGCCCGATATCTCACAACCCTAGACCTAACAAAAGGGTACTGGCAGGTTCCCCTCACAGAAAGGGCAAAAGAAAAGACAGCCTTCTCAACCCCAGACGGCCTCTTTCAGTATAGGGTGCTGCCTTTTGGCTTACATGGAGCTCCCGCCACATTCCAAAGAATGATGGATAAAATTTTAAAACCACATGCTCGGTATGCTGCTGCCTACCTGGATGATGTGGTAATCCATAGTGAAGATTGGCAATCCCACCTTCCAAAGGTCCAAGCTGTGCTCGACGCAGTTCGGTCTGCTGGACTAACTGCTAACCCCGCTAAATGCACCATTGGTCTGGAGGAGGCCAAGTATCTGGGGTATTCTATTGGCAGAGGTTTACTCAAACCCCAAACACTCAAAGTGGAGGCGATACAAGGTTGGCCAAGGCCAGTTACAAAAAAACAAGTAAGGACCTTTTTGGGGTTAATTGGGTACTATAGAAGGTTTATTCCCAATTTTGCGACTAAGGCAACCCCACTAACCGACCTCACAAAAGCAAGAGGACCACTTATGGTAAAGTGGTCCCCCGAAACCGAACAGGCCTTTAGAAGCCTGAAAGAAGCTCTCTGTGCCCAACCAGTGTTGGTCACACCTGACTTCTCCAAAGAGTTCGTAGTCCAAACCGACGCATCTGAGGTAGGGCTGGGGGCGGTACTCTCCCAGGAGTCTCAAGGTGAGGAACACCCCATCCTTTATTTAAGTAGGAAACTAAATCCCCAGGAGAAAAATTACTCCATAGTAGAGAAAGAGTGTCTCGCAATAAAGTGGGCTGTAGAGACGCTCAAATACTACCTGTTGGGGAGAAAATTCCGGTTGGTCACAGATCATGCACCCCTTACCTGGATGTGTCAAAACAGGGAAAAGAATGCTAGAGTGACCAGGTGGTTCCTAAGCCTACAACCCTTTAAATTTTCTGTGGAACACAGGTCAGGGCACAAACATGGCAATGCTGACGGGTTGTCAAGGATGCACTCCCTAATATCCATGGTCGCTCATCCCTCAGGGTCTGAGCTGGGGGGGAGGATATGTGACAGAAACCAGGGGATGGTAATAAATTCCATATATAGGGCTCCCAGGATACTGAACAGTTTCTATCCTGTCTGGCCTGGGAGTGCAGCCTTATAATACTGTACATGCACTCCATCCCACAGTTTTGGGCAAGCGCTGGAACTGAGGGATTTCTGTCACCTGTCATGCTAATTAGAAATCAGGTATGTAAGACTGATTTCCTGTTTGCTCTTGTCTCTTCTCCAGAGCCTGGAAGGCTGCTGAACACAGTGGGGAGAAGCCCCTTCCCCACACAGGTTCAATTGTTCTATTCATTTGGCTAACTCTGCAAAAGTACCTTGTTTTGTTGTTGGAAAGTGGAAAAGCCACTTCCACCCTGAGTTAGGGAAATCTAAGTTAAGTTATCGCTCAGGTGAGCAGCTTTTGTTTTGATGTGTTTTGTTGTATGCACTGTGGCAGTCTCAGTGCCTGGGACTGAATAAACCAGGCACAGCCTGTTTAAAGGAACAGTACGTGACGCCTCCTCATTTAACCTACCCCAAAAGACCGTGTTCTAACCGTCCCGGACAAGCAGCGGAGCCCCGGAGTAAGCTGTTTGTCACAATATATAGATATATATTTATACATTTACATATATGATGTGTTGGGATGTAACACAGACAGAAAACTATTTCTAGGTAGTTTTCAACACAAAGTGGCAACTGGCATATAAAACTTGTGCAGTCCATCACCTGCTTTCATGTCCACCTATGAACACAATGACAAATATAGATGTACCATAGCTTTCGGAACTGGATCTTTAAAAATAAAAATAAAAACATAAAAATTGCCTGTTCCTACTGTAGTATTTTGTGGTAATATTATGGTGTGGTATTCTGAGACGTCTGGTATATTGAGGTATCTGGAGGAGCACTCAGGTCAGCTATATCTGTAAATCAAGTGGCAGATTCTGCCCTCGTTTTGTGGCTTTGTCTTTTTTGGGGCCTTTGTATTACTGTAGAGTAGTGGTTTCCAACCTTTTTTTGGTTAAGGAACCATATGTGAAATTCTGAGGGACCCCAACCCTCTCTAACAACGAGTCTAAGATGAGATGCATTGTAATATACCCCAACCCTATCTAATAGTGCGTCTGAGATCAGATGAAGTGTGAGGAACCCCAATCCTCTCTAATAGCGCTTCTGAGATCAGATGCATTGTAAGGAGCCCCAACCCGCTCTAATAGCGCGTCTGAGATCAGATGCATTGTAAGGAACCCCAACCCTCTCCAATAGCGCGTTTGAGATAAGATGCATTGTACTGTAAATTCTTCTGTATTAAGTACAATTTTAAAATGACCTAAAAATTACAGCGAACCCTTTAGGGATGCCCGGGGAATCCTAGGGTTCCTAGGATCCGTGGTTGAAAAACACTGCTGTAGACAATAATTTAAGGATATGGCTGAAAGTAGTCGAACATTACACCCCACGGTGTAGAATTGGTCCAATAGTTATTGACCTAAACTTAGGGCAAGGAAAAAGCATGCCTTATACATAACTAATCCTACTGTATACACTAAGGTTCCTGTGTCTTTTTTTACTATCCCATAGATCCCATAGACGTTTGCCGCTTTGACATTTATGTATACAGTACATGTGTTCTTTTCTATGCATTACTGTTCAAATCATTTAAGATTTTGAATTACAAGCCAGATATAAAAGTAAATACAATAAAACAAATATGTGTGTATGTATCTATAATAAATCAGTTTTGACATTTATAAAAAAAAATATTATCCAATTAAGGCCAGGTACCTAACCCCCCTGGGTGTTGTCTACCTCCGTCCCTCCCCCCCGCCCCCCACCCCATCCGTCTTCTTTCTCCCATCCATTGATAGGAGTCATGTTATCTGTTCTGTACCCCATAAAACATTGTGAAAGTAAACAGTTCAGAAATATAGATATTATCCATTTCTTTTTGGGTATGTAAAGGTCACGTTGCTTCCTACCTGCCATGATACAGAGTTAAGGTGGAGATAATTAGTCTCTCTGTACAGCGCCACTCTTTTCCTATCTCTGAGATGTCCACAAAACTAACGGTTTCCTTCGGGAACTAATTCAAGTCACGCACAAACAAGTTTACATTTGTGTATTTATCTCAGTCTCTAAGGCCATTCCATGATGTCATTACAGAACACTGCTGCTGGCATCTCCTAGGAGGCTCAATGATACTGTCTCGTGATGTCATAATAGAGAAATCAGCTACTGTTGACATTTAATTTCAAGTGGTTGAGAAGTGGTTAACTTGAGTAGCAGTCATAAAAATCACAGCTACTGTGATACATTGTATTACATACATTGGGTGACACAAGTACACATATGGACAGTGCCACTGACAGCAGTGGGATCAACATACTGTATCACTGGGTTCAAATGCATTGACTTCATGGCAAGATAAAGTATCACAGATTATAATGAGATGTATCACAGTCTGCGTCTCTGCCCCAGCATGCACCTTGGGGAGAGTCAGTAGGAGGAGTTGGGGAGGAGTTACATGGCACACAGATTATAATGAGATGTATCACAGTCTGCGTCTCTGCCCCAGCTTGCACCTTGGGGAGAGTCAGTAGAAGGAGTTGGGGGGAGTTACATGGTGCACAGATTATAATCAGATGTATCACATTCTGCGTCTCTGCCCCAATTTGCACCTTGGGGAGAGTGAGTAGGATGAGTTGGGGGCAGTTACATGGTGCACAGATTAAAATGAGATGCGTCACAAGTTGCATTTCTCTGATACTTTTTTTTAACCTTTTATTTGCCCAAAACAATCCTCCATATCTGAAGTGCCATAAGTCTAACATACCGCGTCAGAAGTAAGAAACTGTTCTTACAGTATATATGCTGCGGCTCTGCTCCAAAAAATAGAGCCATGCGTCTAAACACAACTACTCTATGTTGCTGCATAGACCTTTTATGTCTAATTCCAGCACTGGGGAAGTGTTCAACTCCATTCAAGGGCAGTCTAAACTAAACTACTACTTTGGTACAGCACTGCACTTTGCTTTAATGCTTCAGACATACACATTATGGGCTTTGAATGGGTCCCCCTGCTTATTTGTGGGGGGATAGAGATGAGTCTTCTACAATGAGAGTGCTACTGGATCTATGTTCTATATACAGTGACACCTCGCAGCCTTAATTACAATTTATTTTGGGATGTTTTTTGTCAGTACACTAAAACCTCCTCTTGGATAGACACAGGGGGATATTCTAGTAGCTGGGAGTTGTGCAAAAGCGTGCAGAAAGAGCCTTATCCGATTGGATTTCTAGAACAGCGGTGCGCAAACTGGGGGGCGCGACCCCCACGCGGGGCGCAAGACTGCCGTCTGGGGGGCGTGGGGTTTACAGAGGCCCCACGCGCTTCCCGAAGGCACTTAAATTAAGTGGATACAAAAAAGACACAGCGCACAACGCTCATAGTGCATTACAAGATATTATTGACATATATAATAAATGGGTGAGTAATGTGCGTACATCAAATGCAATAATTACGAGCAGTTTCGGGATATTTTACCCAACGCCTCCGGAGACCAGAATAGGTGTCCTTGCAGGAGTGATGCTGCTGTCCTCGATATTGCAGGGTCCTATTGAAATTGGTGTACAACCTCTGCTGTTCCTTGCTCCCCTAAGCACAGGTAGGCTGGGAGATGCTGATTCCTGCAGTGCTTCAGCAGGGCAGTCTTTTGGCATCAGCTGGGCGCCAGCACTCTCCTCCGTGTGAAGCGCTTCCTGGATCGTGACGTCACCACGGGGGTTTCGGCGCCGCTCACAAACAGTCAAAGTCGCGTACTGGGGTGCTAGTAAGAGGCTAGAACACTGGTAAACCTTGTCCTACGCGTTTCGAAACGGAACTTTAGTCCCTGAAGAAGAAACGTTCCGTTTCGAAACGCGTAGGACAAGGTTTACCAGTGTTCTAGCCTCTTACTAGCACCCCAGTACGCGACTTTGACTGTTTGTGAGCGGCGCCGAAACCCCCGTGGTGACGTCACGATCCAGGAAGCGCTTCACACGGAGGAGAGTGCTGGCGCCCAGCTGATGCCAAAAGACTGCCCTGCTGAAGCACTGCAGGAATCAGCATCTCCCAGCCTACCTGTGCTTAGGGGAGCAAGGAACAGCAGAGGTTGTACACCAATTTCAATAGGACCCTGCAATATCGAGGACAGCAGCATCACTCCTGCAAGGACACCTATTCTGGTCTCCGGAGGCGTTGGGTAAAATATCCCGAAACTGCTCGTAATTATTGCATTTGATGTACGCACATTACTCACCCATTTATTATATATGTCAATAATATCTTGTAATGCACTATGAGCGTTGTGCGCTGTGTCTTTTTTGTATCCATTTGCTAGCTCCAGGGGGATCCTGAGCCCCCCCATTCCATCACAGCTGCAGACGCTCAATCTTAGGTTAAGTTATTTATTTATTTATTTCACTTATCCTTCACTTTATCACGTCACGATTTAGTTTTTGCGCACTATTACTTTTTTGTTCACTTAAATTAAGTGCCGGGGGAGCTGCAGGGCCTCTGTAAACCTTCACTTACCTAGGCTCCGGCGGCTTACTTCCTGCGTCGCCATGGCAACGCGGCATCAAAATGACGCTGTGAGGTCATGTGACGTCACGTTACTAGGGCAACGTGACGTCATGACGCCGGAGCGCAGGTGAATGGGGGTTCTGCTTTAGATATTGTGAAGCGGGGGCATCCAGACACTGATTAAGGGGTGCAGGAAACTAGTCATTCACACCTGGCTTTTATTTCTAGATCGACATTTACACAGACACACACACACACACACACACGTAACAAGGGCTAATTGTAGTATAATGTAATACAATAAATATATTTGTCATTTAAATGGATTTTATTCATATGTTTTATTTTAAAGCGGGGTTGGGGGCGGGGTTGGGGGCGGGACTAGGTGGCGAGTAGATTTTTTGGTTGGGCGAGTAGATTTTTGGGTGATTTGTCGAACACTGTATATATTTATATAGATATTAGTATGTACCATTGACTTTTATACACCAAGTGCAATCCATTTCTGTGCGCTAAACAGTATTTTGGGGCTGGGCGCAGATGGAGAAATTTGAACTTAGTACACGAGTGCAATTGAAGTTTGACATGCGCCGAAACCCTCCACCCCTCCCCCCGCTCAGTTTGCGATGCTTAGTATATTGGCCTCAGTAGGTCTCTCCCTTCCACTTCAAAGTAACGTATTGACAACCAAAGGGGACCTGCTACAGTAGTTTTTGGTGATTTCATCAGTCCCACTTGGCAAATAGTATATTGGAGATTCAAAAAAAGAGAAAGCGCTCGTTAAAGTAACACATTCTTTGATATTTTTAATCGAAAACAATGATATTCTTCCAGTGTATTAGTCAAGCACCTTACAGTTCACAAATACACACTAGAGAGGGTTGGGGTTCCTTACAATGCATTGATCAAATACATTGTAAGGAGCCCCAACCCTCTCTAACAGCGCGTCTGAAATCTGCATTGTAAGGAATCCCAACTTTCTCTAATAGCGCGTCTGAGATCAGATGCATTCAAAGGAGCCCCAACCCTCTCTAATAGCGCGTCTGAGATCAGATGCATTGTAAGGAACCCCAACCCTCTCTAATTGTGACCCTTGCACTCACCACGAACAAGGCGGACCCCCGGTACTGAGGTGGGAAAGTAGAAACTGCGCACCCACAGCAGTGGAGGCACGCCTGGATTGTCAGCGTAGCCGGGTCGGGGTTGGAGAGAGAGGGTAGTCCAGATACTTGCCGCGGTCATGGGGAGGAGCCAGTAACGGTAGATGTCCGTTGTGCCGAGGTCGAGGGTTGGAGCTGGTGGGTTAAAAGAATGTCCTATATCCGTGGTCAGGGATGGAGAGATGCAGGTAGTCGAGGGCAAGCTGGGGTCGTTATACAGAGAGCGTCCAAGAGTCTAGCCGTGTCGGTACACATGAGGTCAAACTGAAAGCAAGAGAGGCAAGGCGCAAGGCACAGCAGGAATGTAGGAACACAAGGCTACTATGGTCTATGCTCAGCAATGTGTAACTGAGCAAGCAGAGATTAAATAGGAGGACTGGAGCAATGAAAGTGAGAGGCGGAATGGAGGTGTGGCCCCGCGGGAGCTGTGATTGGACGCAGAGCGCAGGAGACAGGTGGGCATTGTTACGGGTGTTGTGTCGCAGCTGGGGAGTGGTGCACGATCGTCCCGTGAGCGCGCCGCGCGTGAGTGACACGTGACGCGAACGGGGGGTGGGACCAAGCTCCATAGAGATGTTTGAAAACCTCTGTGTGCGCGCGCTTTTGTTGCCGGTCATTTGATTAGATGAGTTATTAAAAGCAAATTGTGTAGTTACTGTACACTCTCTCCAGTTCATTTATTTTTTCGTTCCGGTTGTGCATCGCACATTTTTCACTTTGTACTATCTCCCTAGCGAACAACACACCAAAAGGTGCCCTGCAGCAACCCACAGGAGCAGGATTGAACTGATGCACCCTTTGGTTTCATAATCTCCTTTGGTGTCATCCAAAATGGCCTGGCGAAGAGTTTTTCCGTAGAGTTGCTTGTAATGAACTTTGTTATTATTGAGGATAGAGTCTATGATATTGGCCGACTAGCAAGTCTACAGTTATTGATTTAAAAAGTTAACTAGGTGCCATTCCATGTGAACATTTACAGCTGATTTGTGATAGCTCAATAACAGAGCAGAACCAGCTAGGCGCCATCTTTTCTACATGTATATACTGTAAACCCCTAGACTGATCATTTACACCATTTATAAGTGGAGTTGGTAAGGATACCTCTCTATTTATGAGACAAAGGCTTGGACATTACTGTAGTGTTTTTGATTTAAACAAACAGGGCCCAAAATCTACTGTTGGGATTGTTTTTTGGAGCCCCAGATTTGGTCTTTGGACTTGTTTTTGTCATAGTTTATAGACTGCTTGTTCACTGGATTGATTGTACTTAATATGTCATACCAAAATATTACACAACATATGAATTTATAGTCACAAATACATTTTGCGAGAGTGTACGCAACAGCTCTACTCTGGGGGCCATGATGTTCACTTTTAAATGTCACATCTTCTTTAATATACACTAATGCAACATAGAGCGCTCCCAGGTGGTATCGAATTGGTCTAACTGCATCAATACGAGGCTCCCAACATGTTTCACAGACTCTCTTTAGTGTTAAATTGGGTAAGGATTTTAAAAGAATGATTTATCTGTTGGTGGACCTGGGGAAGAAATTATACAACGGTTGAATTAAGCCCAAAAATTAAATGGCACCTATATTGGGTTTGGCAGTGTTGTTAACCACTAGGTTCAAATAATGAGAACTACATGGTACATAAAACGCACGTGGGTTCATGTTCAACATGTCTTTGAATTCCATTATGCTTTCCCCGCATATTTGCAGCATTGTCATAGCTTTGGCCCTGCATATTTTCTACATTTATATTGAGATCCAATAGTTCCTTTATTATCCAATCACTTAAGATGATGTCATTTCTGCCAAAAAATAAAATGGAAGCCATCACATGGTACATCCACCAATTAGATTGGTGGATATATCATTTGTCAGTCAAATGTGATGTCACAGGCCTTATATAAGGTCTGTCATGTCTTATTTGACCCTAAGAAGCCGTCTGATCAACATCTCCCGGACCTGTGAAGAAGAAAAAACTACTCACCCGGGCCCACTCTTCCAGCAACTGAGGATCATGGACCCCCCCTCCCCATGGCTTTCTTTCACCCCCCCTCCCCATGTCTCTTTCATCCCCCCATGTCTCTCTATCGCCTCCCTCCCCATGTCTCTTTCACCCCTCTCCCCATGTCTCTTTTTCACGCCCCACCCCATGGCTCTCTTTCACCCCCCTCTCTATGTCTCTTGCACCCCCTCCCCGTGTTTCTCTATCATCCCCCCCCTCCAAATGTCTCTCTATCACCCCCCCTCTAAATGTCTCTCGATCACCTCCCCATGTCTCTTTCACCCTCCCCTCCCAATGTCTCTTCACCCCTGCTCCCATGTCTCTTCACCCCTGCTCCCCATGTCTCTTTACCCCTGTTCCCATGTCTCTTCACCGCCGCTCCCCATGACTCTTTCACCCACTCCCCATGTCTCTTTCACCCACTCCCCATGTCTCTTTCACCCCTCCCCATGTCTCTCTTTTAAACCCATTCCCATGTCTCTATATCACCCCCTACCTATGTCTCTCTTTCACCCTCCTCCCCTCGCCATGTCTCTTTCACCCCCCTCCCCTCACCATGTCTCTCCTTCACCCCCCTCCCCTCGCCATGACTCTCACCCCTCCACCTTCCTTCCACATGTCATAAACTCACACACACACTCACACTTAACAATTCTTGGTATATCTATAGAGGGTATTACTGTGCATCTGTATTATTTTTTAGTATAATGCTACTAGTAGTAGTACTTTTTTTTTAAACAACTCTGAATTAAAATTTTAATGTATCATAATGTAACAATCATTTTTTGTTTCTATAGCAACCATTTACAAAGTCACATCCCCTTCCTATTTTGAAACAGGCTCTGGCAACCCCCCCCCCTTTTTTTGAACACTGCCCTCTCCCTAGCTGTGCAAAACTCAATTGTATCCAGTGACTGCCTGGTCACATGATCACCCCAGAGAACTTTGCATTTTTGGTCCTCTTCTGCTGCACTGGCAACCATTTAGTCAACCCCCGAGCCGAATCTTCACCGATCAATCGCAACTTAGCTAATTACTTATCAATGTGTGGATTGTATTGATGCACATATCAAAGGGATTTTTTTTTTTTAAACGACAGCTTGGACTGCTGCTTTAAAGGTGGGCAGAGTAAGTTTGGAAACGGGGAGGAGTCACAGACCTCCAAACAATTTAAATCTGCGCACACAAACCCATGTAAACTCAACCCCAGACCCACCTCACCATATATATTTGTCTTAAGGAGTGCTACTGGGTATGTGACATTGTACAATATAAACACAAGGAAGAGAAGCCCAATGCAACATGATCCTCCGCCGACTTAAATTTAACATGTCAAAAACAGAACTCCTTATATTTCATGCCAAACCTGGCCCTACTACCACCTTCCACATTACTGTTGGAAGAACTACTATACATGCAGTAGCCCAAGCACGCTGCCCTGGGGGTCACAGACTCCTCTCTCACATTCAAAAGGTAGCTAAACCTGTCGTTTTTTCTTCCGCAAGATACACCCTTCCACTGTTGCTCGACAGCTAAAACTCTGACACAGACCCTCATTCTCTACCATCTCAAATACTGGAACCTTCTGCTGTCCGGTCTTACTGCCTCTCACCTGTCTCCCCTACAATCTATCCTAAACGCTGCTGCCAGAATCACTCTACTCTTTCCTAAATCTGTCTCAGCGTCTCCCCTGCTGAAATCCCTCTCCTGGCTTCCTATCAAATCCCGTATCTCACACTCAATTCTCCTCCTCACTTTTAAAGCTTTACACTCTTCTGCCCATCCTTACAGCTCAGCTCTAATTTCTCGCTATGCACCATCCCGACTCTTGCGATCCGCCCAATGATGTCTTCTATCTACCCCTTTTGTATCTAAAGCCCTCTCTCGCCTTAAACCTTTCTCACTGACTGCCCTCACCTCTGGAGTGCCTTTCCCATCAATACCCGACTAGCACCTTCTCTATCCACCTTTAAGACCCACATTCTAACACATCTGCTTAAAGAAGCATGTGAGTAGCTCCGAGGCTGATACTATAGACCGCATACAAAAAGCTTGGCCCATTGCAGACGCACTTACCAGAACGCCGTCCTACTGTCTCTGTATGTTCTACCTACCAATTAGATTGTAAGCTCTTCAGAGCAGGGACTCCTTTTCCTAAATGTTACTTTTATGTCTGAAGCACTTATTCCCATGATCTGTTATTTGTATTATTTATATGATTGTCACGTGTATTACTGCGGTGAAGCGCTTTCTACATAAATGGCGCTATATAAATAAAGACATACAGTACATACATACATACAACATACAACATGACAAAGCATATAGTTAAATATTTATCTGTTTCTCTCTCATAAGTGGGGTCCGACTTACTTATCTCTCTCTCTCTCTCTCTCTCTCTCTCTCTCTCTCTCTCTCTCTCTCTCTCTCGTATCATCAAGAGGGTAATCTAAAGTTAATTTGCAGAATTTCAATAACCCTTGGCATTTGTAAATAGTTTCTTTAGTAAATAAAGAGTTCAATTGAAAATAGATACATTTTATTGAAGAGTTTTAAATATATTCTTAGTAAAATATGTTACAAACTGACTTATAAATATAAATCTTATTTACAGATAGTCACAGAGCTTGGCATCAGTTACAGATTAGTCAGGGTTTTTTTTTGTTTTTTTAGGGCTTAAGTATCTCATGGGGGAAATAAGTCTGGATGGTGGGTATCCGTAACGTTTAGAGATGTTATGATCCTTCTGCCTCTGAACAAAGCACTGTAGCCTCCCCTTGGAGGTATGTTGACAGGCTTACTCCCTCTCCAGTTGTGATTTCCTTTTCATAGCCTCTCTCTCCTCTCTCTGTTCTGGTGGAATAGGTATGGAAACCTCAAGCTCTTGGAGAGGCTGTTGACAGAAGGATGGAGTGAAGTTGTCCACTCTGCTGGGTACATTGATAGGAAGCTGCAGGTTAGAAAGCTGGTGCTTCTGGTTGAAAGGAGCTTGAATGGGGATAGTGGTTTGGCTGACCTTTTTAATGCATGTCACTGCAGCTTTCCGTTCTATGGATATCACTGGGAAGTGTTTGGGATTCTCTATAACTGAAGCTTTGTTTTCCCCACGTTGTTTGATTTCACTGGTTTTAATGCCAGGAGCTGGAATGGGGATAGTGGTTTGGCTCACCTTTTCAATGCATCTTACTGCAGCTTCCTGTTCTATGGATATCACTGGGAAGTGTTTGGGATTCTCTATAACTGAAGCTTTGTTTTCCCCATGTTGTTTGATTTCACTGGTTTTAATGTCAGGTCTTGTGTACTCATGTATTTTAAATAGCCTAGGCCTGGCATTAATACCGACACCTTTAATTCCAGAAATACTGTCCTGTTTTTTGGCCATGAACCTTTTAATCGCATCAGTAAGAGACCACTGAACATGAGAAGCAGAAGTCTGGCTTTGGCGTCCTTGCATTGGTCCAAGCTTATTTCCAAGTGTAATGGATTCTGCGGGTGCCCCTGGACCTGTGGGACCTGCTTTTTTACCCAATGGGTGAAATACTTGAACAGAGTTAATCATTTGGAGGCTGAGGTTGCTGTGATGGGCTTTCACCTTTCCTTGTTCAGAAGGTTCCAATGACTTCTTGCCCTTCCCAAGAACTTCTGAATTCACTCCAGGCTGATTAGCACTTTTTCTTTTGAGAGCTTTGGGGTTATTATCAGTACCACAAGCCAGCGCTTGCTCAAAACTGAAAACGCTGGTCTGGTTCTTTGTTTTCTTCACTAGCTGCTTAATATTGCTGTTCTGTTTACGTTTGATCCCCATCTCTTGAGGTGTCTTCCGCTCAGGACTATGAGTAACTGCAGGAGACTTTGCATCTTTACATTTGATCCCCATCTTTTGAGGTGTCTTCCGCTCAGGACTATGAGTAACAGCAGGTGTTTTTGCATATTTACGTTTGATCCCGATCTCCTGAGGTGTCTTCCGCTCAGGACAATGAGTAACTGCAGGAGTCTTTGCATTTTTAAGTTTGATCCCCATCTCCTGAGGTGTCTTCCGCTCAGGACTATGAGTAACTGCAGGAGTTTTTGCATATTTACGTTTGATCCCCATCTCCTGAGGTGTCTTCCGCTCAGGACTATGAGTAACTGCAGGAGTCTTTGCATCTTTACGTTTGATCCCTATCTCCTGAGTTTTCTTCAGTTTAGGATTAATATGAGTAACAGCAGGTGTCTTTGCATCCATTGTACCTTCACGGCTTTGCTGCATCTTTTCAGATACCTTATTGGAAATGTGGGCACCTGAGAGACAAACACGTTTCATCTTTTTTAACAGAACAGCCTCGTCACCAGATTGTGGGCCATGGGGTGACTTCCCTGGTATAGGAGCAGAAGAATGATTTACTGGCTTTGACATTGGTTTTACCTTCTTTTGCAGTGCAGTTTGAGGGACTTGATCCTTTGCAGCTGAATAAAGGATCTTTTTCTTCTTTGTTTCCACTTTGGAGCACTTTGGTACCCCCTCAGACTTTGACGGACACTCAGTCTTCACTGAACTCAGCACGTTATTACGAACCTTCTGAGCAATATGTGAGGGGGCCTTCACCTCTGAAGATCTCTTCGCCATATCTTTTAACCCACCCCTTTTCCACACTGGCACATATAACTCTTTGTTGCTTTGCACATCAATATGTAACTTTGAGAGGTGGCTCAGCTTCCGAGCTGGTTGAGTTGGGTACATTAGAGGTGGTTCACTTTTTTCATTAGCAGCAAGCTGAACTGCTCCTTGTGTAATTAAACTGGCCTGGGAAATATGTTGGGCTCCAAGCGAGGTCTGACACACTGTAACAAAATCAAAAAGGAGAAATAATCAATTATCATAAATACCAACACATTGTACATAATAACACAAAGGAAGAAAAGCAAACACATGCTTAATCCCTTCAGTATTGGCGAGGACTACATACTGTAGAGTTCTATATATTTGTAACACTACAGTGGCGAATGACCGTAATTAAAGATCTTTATAACAGGTAATGGTATCGGTCAAGGAGAAGATTTTGAACAATGATTAGTAAAGATTCTCCATATCTCACCTTGTAAGGTCTGCATTCCTCTAAGGGGTATGAATGGTGGCTGCTGAAGTTGTGCATACTGGGTGGCCATTATACAAGGCCCTATTGTAGCACGTCTTTCCAAATGTGTGTTGGGACGGAAAGTAACAGGCTGCGTTGTGGCTTCTCCCCTAACCTGTCCTGCAAATCCTGTGTATCCTCCTGTAGCAGTGTGGTAGAATCCTCCGTTCATGTCCGATACACGAGGGTAAGCGCGTGTTGCCTGTGGGATCTGCTGTAGATACATTGGTGTTCCTGCAGACCCTTGTTGCAAAATCATGCCTTGGGCCCCATGTCTGTAGACTTCTGTATTCCTCCCTACTGGGTGGAAGCTGTTGCTCCATGAAGGGTAAGCAGTGGTGACTGCAGGAGCACTGCAGGTCGGTGGAGGGTTCACAGCAGAGGAATTTAAAAACTGATCTGTAAGGAAGAAAGGTAAAAGTGAAGGGCCAGAAAAGCACAATAAAGGCACATTTCTTTAACACACGGGGACTCAACTCCAGTCATCAAACCCCCCACAATAGGTCAACTTTTCAGGATATTCCAGCTTTAGCACAGGTGGCCCAATCACTCAATCAGCCTCTGATTGAGTCACCTGTGCTGAAGCAGGGACTGATTGAGCGAGCTGTGCTGAAGCAGGGACGGATTGAGCCACCTCCGCTGAAGCTGGGATATCCTGAAAGCCTGACTTTGGGGGGTTAGGACTGCTTTAACAGACCTGCTAAAAGATATTCTTGATATCAAATACATATGAAATACATAGAGATGCTCACTTGGCGTGGTATTTTTATTTTGCCTTTAAAATATTTGGGGTTTTGGTTCTGGTTTTGAATAAAGTTTTTGGTGGTCTTTGTTTTGTTATGAATAGCAAGCACTAACAGGGATAATGGCTTGCTGGGAAAACACATTTATTTGATTATCAATGTTACATACCACTACTCTGATCAATAGTGGTCAGAAGTTTCAATATTTAAATACATTTTTAAGCAAGCTCCATGATTGCCTTCTATAGCATTGCTATGTATTGAAACACCAGAGCACCCGTACATTTTAGCTCAATATATGGGGTTTAATCTATAAATATATATATAGATATATATTTATACATATACATATACATATATGATGTGTTGGGATGTAACACAGACAGAAAACTATTTCTAGGTAGTTTTCAACACAAAGTGGCAACTGGCATATAAAACTTGTGCAGTCCATCACCTGCTTTCATGTCCACCTATGAACACAATGACAAATATAGATGTACCATAGCTTTCGGAACTGGATCTTTAAAAATAAAAATAAAAACATAAAAATTGCCTGTTCCTACTGTAGTATTTTGTGGTAATATTATGGTGTGGTATTCTGAGACGTCTGGTATATTGAGGTATCTGGAGGAGCACTCAGGTCAGCTATATCTGTAAATCAAGTGGCAGATTCTGCCCTCGTTTTGTGGCTTTGTCTTTTTTGGGGCCTTTGTATTACTGTAGAGTAGTGGTTTCCAACCTTTTTTTGGTTAAGGAACCATATGTGAAATTCTGAGGGACCCCAACCCTCTCTAACAACGAGTCTAAGATGAGATGCATTGTAATATACCCCAACCCTATCTAATAGTGCGTCTGAGATCAGATGAAGTGTGAGGAACCCCAATCCTCTCTAATAGCGCTTCTGAGATCAGATGCATTGTAAGGAGCCCCAACCCTCTCTAATAGCGCGTCTGAGATCAGATGCATTGTAAGGAACCCCAACCCTCTCCAATAGCGCGTTTGAGATAAGATGCATTGTACTGTAAATTCTTCTGTATTAAGTACAATTTTAAAATGACCTAAAAATTACAGCGAACCCTTTAGGGATGCCCGGGGAATCCTAGGGTTCCTAGGATCCGTGGTTGAAAAACACTGCTGTAGACAATAATTTAAGGATATGGCTGAAAGTAGTCGAACATTACACCCCACGGTGTAGAATTGGTCCAATAGTTATTGACCTAAACTTAGGGCAAGGAAAAAGCATGCCTTATACATAACTAATCCTACTGTATACACTAAGGTTCCTGTGTCTTTTTTTACTATCCCATAGATCCCATAGACGTTTGCCGCTTTGACATTTATGTATACAGTACATGTGTTCTTTTCTATACATTACTGTTCAAATCATTTAAGATTTTGAATTACAAGCCAGATATAAAAGTAAATACAATAAAACAAATATGTGTGTATGTATCTATAATAAATCAGTTTTGACATTTATAAAAAAAAATATTATCCAATTAAGGCCAGGTACCTAACCCCCCTGGGTGTTGTCTACCTCCGTCCCTCCCCCCCGCCCCCCACCCCATCCGTCTTCTTTCTCCCATCCATTGATAGGAGTCATGTTATCTGTTCTGTACCCCATAAAACATTGTGAAAGTAAACAGTTCAGAAATATAGATATTATCCATTTCTTTTTGGGTATGTAAAGGTCACGTTGCTTCCTACCTGCCATGATACAGAGTTAAGGTGGAGATAATTAGTCTCTCTGTACAGCGCCACTCTTTTCCTATCTCTGAGATGTCCACAAAACTAACGGTTTCCTTCGGGAACTAATTCAAGTCACGCACAAACAAGTTTACATTTGTGTATTTATCTCAGTCTCTAAGGCGATTCCATGATGTCATTACAGAACACTGCTGCTGGCATCTCCTAGGAGGCTCAATGATACTGTCTCGTGATGTCATAATAGAGACATCAGCTACTGTTGACATTTAATTTCAAGTGGTTGAGAAGTGGTTAACTTGAGTAGCAGTCATAAAAATCACAGCTACTGTGATACATTGTATTACATACATTGGGTGACACAAGTACACATATGGACAGTGCCACTGACAGCAGTGGGATCAACATACTGTATCACTGGGTTCAAATGCATTGACTTCATGGCAAGATAAAGTATCACAGATTATAATGAGATGTATCACAGTCTGCGTCTCTGCCCCAGCATGCACCTTGGGGAGAGTCAGTAGGAGGAGTTGGGGAGGAGTTACATGGCACACAGATTATAATGAGATGTATCACAGTCTGCGTCTCTGCCCCAGCTTGCACCTTGGGGAGAGTCAGTAGAAGGAGTTGGGGGGAGTTACATGGTGCACAGATTATAATCAGATGTATCACATTCTGCGTCTCTGCCCCAATTTGCACCTTGGGGAGAGTGAGTAGGATGAGTTGGGGGCAGTTACATGGTGCACAGATTAAAATGAGATGCGTCACAAGTTGCATTTCTCTGATACTTTTTTTTAACCTTTTATTTGCCCAAAACAATCCTCCATATCTGAAGTGCCATAAGTCTAACATACCGCGTCAGAAGTAAGAAACTGTTCTTACAGTATATATGCTGCGGCTCTGCTCCAAAAAATAGAGCCATGCGTCTAAACACAACTACTCTATGTTGCTGCATAGACCTTTTATGTCTAATTCCAGCACTGGGGAAGTGTTCAACTCCATTCAAGGGCAGTCTAAACTAAACTACTACTTTGGTACAGCACTGCACTTTGCTTTAATGCTTCAGACATACACATTATGGGCTTTGAATGGGTCCCCCTGCTTATTTGTGGGGGGATAGAGATGAGTCTTTTACAATGAGAGTGCTACTGGATCTATGTTCTATATACAGTGACACCTCGCAGCCTTAATTACAATTTATTTTGGGATGTTTTTTGTCAGTACACTAAAACCTCCTCTTGGATAGACACAGGGGGATATTCTAGTAGCTGGGAGTTGTGCAAAAGCGTGCAGAAAGAGCCTTATCCGATTGGATTTCTAGAACAGCGGTGCGCAAACTGGGGGGCGCGACCCCCACGCGGGGCGCAAGACTGCCGTCTGGGGGGCGTGGGGTTTACAGAGGCCCCGCGCGCTTCCCGAAGGCCGGGGGAGCTGCAGGGCCTCTGTAAACCTTCACTTACCTAGGCTCCGGCGGCTTCCTTCCTGCGTCGCCATGGCAACGCGGCATCAAAATGACGCTGTGAGGTCATGTGACGTCACGTTACTAGGGCAACGTGACGTCATGACGCCGGAGCGCAGGTGAATGGGGGTTCTGCTTTAGATATTGTGAAGCGGGGGCATCCAGACACTGATTAAGGGGTGCAGGAAACTAGTCATTCACACCTGGCTTTTATTTCTAGATCGACATTTACACAGACACACACACACACACACACACGTAACAAGGGCTAATTGTAGTATAATGTAATACAATAAATATATTTGTCATTTAAATGGATTTTATTCATATGTTTTATTTTAAAGCGGGGTTGGGGGCGGGGTTGGGGGCGGGACTAGGGGCGGGGTTGGGGGCGGGACTAGGTGGCGAGTAGATTTTTTGGTTGGGCGAGTAGATTTTTGGGTGATTTGTCGAACACTGTATATATTTATATAGATATTAGTATGTACCATTGACTTTTATACACCAAGTGCAATCCATTTCTGTGCGCTAAACAGTATTTTGGGGCTGGGCGCAGATGGAGAAATTTGAACTTAGTACACGAGTGCAATTGAAGTTTGACATGCGCCGAAACCCTCCACCCCTCCCCCCGCTCAGTTTGCGATGCTTAGTATATTGGCCTCAGTAGGTCTCTCCCTTCCACTTCAAAGTAACGTATTGACAACCAAAGGGGACCTGCTACAGTAGTTTTTGGTGATTTCATCAGTCCCACTTGGCAAATAGTATATTGGAGATTCAAAAAAAGAGAAAGCGCTCGTTAAAGTAACACATTCTTTGATATTTTTAATCGAAAACAATGATATTCTTCCAGTGTATTAGTCAAGCACCTTACAGTTCACAAATACACACTAGAGAGGGTTGGGGTTCCTTACAATGCATTGATCAAATACATTGTAAGGAGCCCCAACCCTCTGTAACAGCGCGTCTGAAATCTGCATTGTAAGGAATCCCAACTTTCTCTAATAGCGCGTCTGAGATCAGATGCATTCAAAGGAGCCCCAACCCTCTCTAATAGCGCGTCTGAGATCAGATGCATTGTAAGGAACCCCAACCCTCTCTAATTGTGACCCTTGCACTCACCACGAACAAGGCGGACCCCCGGTACTGAGGTGGGAAAGTAGAAACTGCGCACCCACAGCAGTGGAGGCACGCCTGGATTGTCAGCGTAGCCGGGTCGGGGTTGGAGAGAGAGGGTAGTCCAGATACTTGCCGCGGTCATGGGGAGGAGCCAGTAACGGTAGATGTCCGTTGTGCCGAGGTCGAGGGTTGGAGCTGGTGGGTTAAAAGAATGTCCTATATCCGTGGTCAGGGATGGAGAGATGCAGGTAGTCGAGGGCAAGCTGGGGTCGTTATACAGAGAGCGTCCAAGAGTCTAGCCGTGTCGGTACACATGAGGTCAAACTGAAAGCAAGAGAGGCAAGGCACAAGGCAAGGCAAAGCAGGAATGTAGGAACACAAGGCTACTATGGTCTATGCTCAGCAATTTGTAACTGAGCAAGCAGAGATTAAATAGGAGGACTGGAGCAATGAAAGTGAGAGGCGGAACGGAGGTGTGGCCCCGCGGGAGCTGTGATTGGACGCAGAGCGCAGGAGACAGGTGGGCATTGTTACGGGTGTTGTGTCGCAGCTGGGGAGTGGTGCACGATCGTCCCGTGAGCGCGCCGCGCGTGAGTGACACGTGACACGAACGGGGGGTGGGACCAAGCTCCATAGAGATGTTTGAAAACCTCTGTGTGCGCGCGCTTTTGTTGCCGGTCATTTGATTAGATGAGTTATTAAAAGCAAATTGTGTAGTTGCTGTACCCTCTCTCCAGTTCATTTATTTTTTCGTTCCGGTTGTGCATCGCACATTTTTCACTTTGTACTATCTCCCTAGCGAACAACACACCAAAAGGTGCCCTGCAGCAACCCACAGGAGCAGGATTGAACTGATGCACCCTTTGGTTTCATAATCTCCTTTGGTGTCATCCAAAATGGCCTGGCGAAGAGTTTTTCCGTAGAGTCGCTTGTAATGAACTTTGTTATTATTGAGGATAGAGTCTATGATATTGGGCGACTAGCAAGTCTACAGTTATTGATTTAAAAAGTTAACTAGGTGCCATTCCATGTGAACATTTACAGCTGATTTGTGATAGCTCAATAACAGAGCAGAACCAGCTAGGCGCCATCTTTTCTACATGTATATACTGTAAACCCCTAGACTGATCATTTACACCATTTATAAGTGGAGTTGGTAAGGATACCTCTCTATTTATGAGACAAAGGCTTGGACATTACTGTAGTGTTTTTGATTTAAACAAACAGGGCCCAAAATCTACTGTTGGGATTGTTTTTTGGAGCCCCAGATTTGGTCTTTGGACTTGTTTTTGTCATAGTTTATAGACTGCTTGTTCACTGGATTGATTGTACTTAATATGTCATACCAAAATATTACACAACATATGAATTTATAGTCACAAATACATTTTGCGAGAGTGTACGCAACAGCTCTACTCTGGGGGCCATGATGTTCACTTTTAAATGTCACATCTTCTTTAATATACACTAATGCAACATAGAGCGCTCCCAGGTGGTATCGAATTGGTCTAACTGCATCAATACGAGGCTCCCAACATGTTTCACAGACTCTCTTTAGTGTTAAATTGGGTAAGGATTTTAAAAGAATGATTTATCTGTTGGTGGACCTGGGGAAGAAATTATACAACGGTTGAATTAAGCCCAAAAATTAAATGGCACCTATATTGGGTTTGGCAGTGTTGTTAACCACTAGGTTCAAATAATGAGAACTACATGGTACATAAAACGCACGTGGGTTCATGTTCAACATGTCTTTGAACTCCATTATGCTTTCCCCGCATATTTGCAGCATTGTCATAGCTTTGGCCCTGCATATTTTCTACATTTATATTGAGATCCAATAGTTCCTTTATTATCCAATCACTTAAGATGATGTCATTTCTGCCAAAAAATAAAATGGAAGCCATCACATGGTACATCCACCAATTAGATTGGTGGATATATCATTTGTCAGTCAAATGTGATGTCACAGGCCTTATATAAGGTCTGTCATGTCTTATTTGACCCTAAGAAGCCGTCTGATCAACATCTCCCGGACCTGTGAAGAAGAAAAAACTACTCACCCGGGCCCACTCTTCCAGCAACTGAGGATCATGGACCCACCCTCCCCATGGCTTTCTTTCACCCCCCCTCCCCATGTCTCTTTCATCCCCCCATGTCTCTCTATCGCCTCCCTCCCCATGTCTCTTTCACCCCTCTCCCCATGTCTCTTTTTCACGCCCCACCCCATGGCTCTCTTTCACCCCCCTCTCTATGTCTCTTGCACCCCCTCCCCGTGTTTCTCTATCATCCCCCCCCTCCAAATGTCTCTCTATCACCCCCCCTCTAAATGTCTCTCGATCACCTCCCCATGTCTCTTTCACCCTCCCCTCCCAATGTCTCTTCACCCCTGCTCCCATGTCTCTTCACCCCTGCTCCCCATGTCTCTTTACCCCTGTTCCCATGTCTCTTCACCGCCGCTCCCCATGACTCTTTCACCCACTCCCCATGTCTCTTTCACCCACTCCCCATGTCTCTTTCACCCCTCCCCATGTCTCTCTTTTAAACCCATTCCCATGTCTCTATATCACCCCCTACCTATGTCTCTCTTTCACCCTCCTCCCCTCGCCATGTCTCTTTCACCCCCCTCCCCTCACCATGTCTCTCCTTCACCCCCCTCCCCTCGCCATGACTCTCACCCCTCCACCTTCCTTCCACATGTCATAAACTCACACACACACTCACACTTAACAATTCTTGGTATATCTATAGAGGGTATTACTGTGCATCTGTATTATTTTTTAGTATAATGCTACTAGTAGTAGTACTTTTTTTTTAACAACTCTGAATTAAAAATTTAATGTATCATAATGTAACAATCATTTTTTGTTTCTATAGCAACCATTTACAAAGTCACATCCCCTTCCTATTTTGAAACAGGCTCTGGCAACCCCCCCCCCCCTTTTTTTGAACACTGCCCTCTCCCTAGCTGTGCAAAACTCAATTGTATCCAGTGACTGCCTGGTCACATGATCACCCCAGAGAACTTTGCATTTTTGGTCCTCTTCTGCTGCACTGGCAACCATTTAGTCAACCCCCGAGCCGAATCTTCACCGATCAATCGCAACTTAGCTAATTACTTATCAATGTGTGGATTGTATTGATGCACATATCAAAGGGATTTTTTTTTTTTAAACGACAGCTTGGACTGCTGCTTTAAAGGTGGGCAGAGTAAGTTTGGAAACGGGGAGGAGTCACAGACCTCCAAACAATTTAAATCTGCGCACACAAACCCATGTAAACTCAACCCCAGACCCACCTCACCATATATATTTGTCTTAAGGAGTGCTACTGGGTATGTGACATTGTACAATATAAACACAAGGAAGAGAAGCCCAATGCAACATGATCCTCCGCCGACTTAAATTTAACATGTCAAAAACAGAACTCCTTATATTTCATGCCAAACCTGGCCCTACTACCACCTTCCACATTACTGTTGGAAGAACTACTATACATGCAGTAGCCCAAGCACGCTGCCCTGGGGGTCACAGACTCCTCTCTCACATTCAAAAGGTAGCTAAACCTGTCGTTTTTTCTTCCGCAAGATACACCCTTCCACTGTTGCTCGACAGCTAAAACTCTGACACAGACCCTCATTCTCTACCATCTCAAA
Organism: Ascaphus truei; assembly: GCF_040206685.1. Classification (NCBI taxonomy): domain Eukaryota; kingdom Metazoa; phylum Chordata; class Amphibia; order Anura; family Ascaphidae; genus Ascaphus; species Ascaphus truei. The sequence goes on from NW_027457282.1 coordinate 134,635, forward strand.
TACTGGAACCTTCTGCTGTCCGGTCTTACTGCCTCTCACCTGTCTCCCCTACAATCTATCCTAAACGCTGCTGCCAGAATCACTCTACTCTTTCCTAAATCTGTCTCAGCGTCTCCCCTGCTGAAATCCCTCTCCTGGCTTCCTATCAAATCCCGTATCTCACACTCAATTCTCCTCCTCACTTTTAAAGCTTTACACTCTTCTGCCCCTCCTTACAGCTCAGCTCTAATTTCTCGCTATGCACCATCCCGACTCTTGCGATCCGCCCAATGATGTCTTCTATCTACCCCTTTTGTATCTAAAGCCCTCTCTCGCCTTAAACCTTTCTCACTGACTGCCCTCACCTCTGGAGTGCCCTTCCCATCAATACCCGACTAGCACCTTCTCTATCCACCTTTAAGACCCACATTCTAACACATCTGCTTAAAGAAGCATGTGAGTAGCTCCGAGGCTGATACTATAGACCGCATACAAAAAGCTTGGCCCATTGCAGACGCACTTACCAGAACGCCGTCCTACTGTCTCTGTATGTTCTACCTACCAATTAGATTGTAAGCTCTTCAGAGCAGGGACTCCTTTTCCTAAATGTTACTTTTATGTCTGAAGCACTTATTCCCATGATCTGTTATTTGTATTATTTATATGATTGTCACGTGTATTACTGCGGTGAAGCGCTTTCTACATAAATGGCGCTATATAAATAAAGACATACAGTACATACATACATACAACATACAACATGACAAAGCATATAGTTAAATATTTATCTGTTTCTCTCTCATAAGTGGGGTCCGACTTACTTATCTCTCTCTCTCTCTCTCTCTCTCTCTCTCTCTCTCTCTCTCTCTCTCTCTCTCTCTCTCGCTCTCTCTCGTATCATCAAGAGGGTAATCTAAAGTTAATTTGCAGAATTTCAATAACCCTTGGCATTTGTAAATAGTTTCTTTAGTAAATAAAGAGTTCAATTGAAAATAGATACATTTTATTGAAGAGTTTTAAATATATTCTTAGTAAAATATGTTACAAACTGACTTATAAATATAAATCTTATTTACAGATAGTCACAGAGCTTGGCATCAGTTACAGATTAGTCAGGGTTTTTTTTTGTTTTTTTTAGGGCTTAAGTATCTCATGGGGGAAATAAGTCTGGATGGTGGGTATCCGTAACGTTTAGAGATGTTATGATCCTTCTGCCTCTGAACAAAGCACTGTAGCCTCCCCTTGGAGGTATGTTGACAGGCTTACTCCCTCTCCAGTTGTGATTTCCTTTTCATAGCCTCTCTCTCCTCTCTCTGTTCTGGTGGAATAGGTATGGAAACCTCAAGCTCTTGGAGAGGCTGTTGACAGAAGGATGGAGTGAAGTTGTCCACTCTGCTGGGTACATTGATAGGAAGCTGCAGGTTAGAAAGCTGGTGCTTCTGGTTGAAAGGAGCTTGAATGGGGATAGTGGTTTGGCTGACCTTTTTAATGCATGTCACTGCAGCTTTCCGTTCTATGGATATCACTGGGAAGTGTTTGGGATTCTCTATAACTGAAGCTTTGTTTTCCCCACGTTGTTTGATTTCACTGGTTTTAATGCCAGGAGATGGAATGGGGATAGTGGTTTGGCTCACCTTTTCAATGCATCTTACTGCAGCTTCCTGTTCTATGGATATCACTGGGAAGTGTTTGGGATTCTCTATAACTGAAGCTTTGTTTTCCCCATGTTGTTTGATTTCACTGGTTTTAATGTCAGGTCTTGTGTACTCATGTATTTTAAATAGCCTAGGCCTGGCATTAATACCGACACCTTTAATTCCAGAAATACTGTCCTGTTTTTTGGCCATGAACCTTTTAATCGCATCAGTAAGAGACCACTGAACATGAGAAGCAGAAGTCTGGCTTTGGCGTCCTTGCATTGGTCCAAGCTTATTTCCAAGTGTAATGGATTCTGCGGGTGCCCCTGGACCTGTGGGACCTGCTTTTTTACCCAATGGGTGAAATACTTGAACAGAGTTAATCATTTGGAGGCTGAGGTTGCTGTGATGGGCTTTCACCTTTCCTTGTTCAGAAGGTTCCAATGACTTCTTGCCCTTCCCAAGAACTTCTGAATTCACTCCAGGCTGATTAGCACTTTTTCTTTTGAGAGCTTTGGGGTTATTATCAGTACCACAAGCCAGCGCTTGCTCAAAACTGAAAACGCTGGTCTGGTTCTTTGTTTTCTTCACTAGCTGCTTAATATTGCTGTTCTGTTTACGTTTGATCCCCATCTCTTGAGGTGTCTTCCGCTCAGGACTATGAGTAACTGCAGGAGACTTTGCATCTTTACATTTGATCCCCATCTCCTGAGGTGTCTTCCGCTCAGGACTATGAGTAACAGCAGGTGTTTTTGCATATTTACGTTTGATCCCGATCTCCTGAGGTGTCTTCCGCTCAGGACAATGAGTAACTGCAGGAGTCTTTGCATTTTTAAGTTTGATCCCCATCTCCTGAGGTGTCTTCCGCTCAGGACTATGAGTAACTGCAGGAGTTTTTGCATATTTACGTTTGATCCCCATCTCCTGAGGTGTCTTCCGCTCAGGACTATGAGTAACTGCAGGAGTCTTTGCATCTTTACGTTTGATCCCTATCTCCTGAGTTTTCTTCAGTTTAGGATTAATATGAGTAACAGCAGGTGTCTTTGCATCCATTGTACCTTCACGGCTTTGCTGCATCTTTTCAGATACCTTATTGGAAATGTGGGCACCTGAGAGACAAACACGTTTCATCTTTTTTAACAGAACAGCCTCGTCACCAGATTGTGGGCCATGGGGTGACTTCCCTGGTATAGGAGCAGAAGAATGATTTACTGGCTTTGACATTGGTTTTACCTTCTTTTGCAGTGCAGTTTGAGGGACTTGATCCTTTGCAGCTGAATAAAGGATCTTTTTCTTCTTTGTTTCCACTTTGGAGCACTTTGGTACCCCCTCAGACTTTGACGGACACTCAGTCTTCACTGAACTCAGCACGTTATTACGAACCTTCTGAGCAATATGTGAGGGGGCCTTCACCTCTGAAGATCTCTTCGCCATATCTTTTAACCCACCCCTTTTCCACACTGGCACATATAACTCTTTGTTGCTTTGCACATCAATATGTAACTTTGAGAGGTGGCTCAGCTTCCGAGCTGGTTGAGTTGGGTACATTAGAGGTGGTTCACTTTTTTCATTAGCAGCAAGCTGAACTGCTCCTTGTGTAATTAAACTGGCCTGGGAAATATGTTGGGCTCCAAGCGAGGTCTGACACACTGTAACAAAATCAAAAAGGAGAAATAATCAATTATCATAAATACCAACACATTGTACATAATAACACAAAGGAAGAAAAGCAAACACATGCTTAATCCCTTCAGTATTGGCGAGGACTACATACTGTAGAGTTCTATATATTTGTAACACTACAGTGGCGAATGACCGTAATTAAAGATCTTTATAACAGGTAATGGTATCGGTCAAGGAGAAGATTTTGAACAATGATTAGTAAAGATTCTCCATATCTCACCTTGTAAGGTCTGCATTCCTCTAAGGGGTATGAATGGTGGCTGCTGAAGTTGTGCATACTGGGTGGCCATTATACAAGGCCCTATTGTAGCACGTCTTTCCAAATGTGTGTTGGGACGGAAAGTAACAGGCTGCGTTGTGGCTTCTCCCCTAACCTGTCCTGCAAATCCTGTGTATCCTCCTGTAGCAGTGTGGTAGAATCCTCCGTTCATGTCCGATACACGAGGGTAAGCGCGTGTTGCCTGTGGGATCTGCTGTAGATACATTGGTGTTCCTGCAGACCCTTGTTGCAAAATCATGCCTTGGGCCCCATGTCTGTAGACTTCTGTATTCCTCCCTACTGGGTGGAAGCTGTTGCTCCATGAAGGGTAAGCAGTGGTGACTGCAGGAGCACTGCAGGTCGGTGGAGGGTTCACAGCAGAGGAATTTAAAAACTGATCTGTAAGGAAGAAAGGTAAAAGTGAAGGGCCAGAAAAGCACAATCAAGGCACATTTCTTTAACACACGGGGACTCAACTCCAGTCATCAAACCCCCCACAATAGGTCAACTTTTCAGGAAATTCCAGCTTTAGCACAGGTGGCCCAATCACTCAATCAGCCTCTGATTGAGTCACCTGTGCTGAAGCAGGGACTGATTGAGCGAGCTGTGCTGAAGCAGGGATGGATTGAGCCACCTCCGCTGAAGCTGGGATATCCTGAAAGCCTGACTTTGGGGGGTTAGGACTGCTTTAACAGACCTGCTAAAAGATATTCTTGATATCAAATACATATGAAATACATAGAGATGCTCACTTGGCTTGGTATTTTTATTTTGCCTTTAAAATATTTGGGGTTTTGGTTCTGGTTTTGAATAAAGTTTTTGGTGGTCTTTGTTTTGTTATGAATAGCAAGCACTAACAGGGATAATGGCTTGCTGGGAAAACACATTTATTTGATTATCAATGTTACATACCACTACTCTGATCAATAGTGGTCAGAAGTTTCAATATTTAAATACATTTTTAAGCAAGCTCCATGATTGCCTTCTATAGCATTGCTATGTATTGAAACACCAGAGCACCCGTACATTTTAGCTCAATATATGGGGTTTAATCTATAAATATATATATAGATATATATTTATACATATACATATACATATATGATGTGTTGGGATGTAACAGAGACAGAAAACTATTTCTAGGTAGTTTTCAACACAAAGTGGCAACTGGCATATAAAACTTGTGCAGTCCATCACCTGCTTTCATGTCCACCTATGAACACAATGACAAATATAGATGTACCATAGCTTTCGGAACTGGATCTTTAAAAATAAAAATAAAAACATAAAAATTGCCTGTTCCTACTGTAGTATTTTGTGGTAATATTATGGTGTGGTATTCTGAGACGTCTGGTATATTGAGGTATCTGGAGGAGCACTCAGGTCAGCTATATCTGTAAATCAAGTGGCAGATTCTGCCCTCGTTTTGTGGCTTTGTCTTTTTTGGGGCCTTTGTATTACTGTAGAGTAGTGGTTTCCAACCTTTTTTTGGTTAAGGAACCATATGTGAAATTCTGAGGGACCCCAACCCTCTCTAACAACGAGTCTAAGATGAGATGCATTGTAATATACCCCAACCCTATCTAATAGTGCGTCTGAGATCAGATGAAGTGTGAGGAACCCCAATCCTCTCTAATAGCGCTTCTGAGATCAGATGCATTGTAAGGAGCCCCAACCCTCTCTAATAGCGCGTCTGAGATCAGATGCATTGTAAGGAACCCCAACCCTCTCCAATAGCGCGTTTGAGATAAGATGCATTGTACTGTAAATTCTTCTGTATTAAGTACAATTTTAAAATGACCTAAAAATTACAGCGAACCCTTTAGGGATGCCCGGGGAATCCTAGGGTTCCTAGGATCCGTGGTTGAAAAACACTGCTGTAGACAATAATTTAAGGATATGGCTGAAAGTAGTCGAACATTACACCCCACGGTGTAGAATTGGTCCAATAGTTATTGACCTAAACTTAGGGCAAGGAAAAAGCATGCCTTATACATAACTAATCGTACTGTATACACTAAGGTTCCTGTGTCTTTTTTTACTATCCCATAGATCCCATAGACGTTTGCCGCTTTGACATTTATGTATACAGTACATGTGTTCTTTTCTATACATTACTGTTCAAATCATTTAAGATTTTGAATTACAAGCCAGATATAAAAGTAAATACAATAAAACAAATATGTGTGTATGTATCTATAATAAATCAGTTTTGACATTTATAAAAAAAAATATTATCCAATTAAGGCCAGGTACCTAACCCCCCTGGGTGTTGTCTACCTCCGTCCCTCCCCCCCGCCCCCCACCCCATCCGTCTTCTTTCTCCCATCCATTGATAGGAGTCATGTTATCTGTTCTGTACCCCATAAAACATTGTGAAAGTAAACAGTTCAGAAATATAGATATTATCCATTTCTTTTTGGGTATGTAAAGGTCACGTTGCTTCCTACCTGCCATGATACAGAGTTAAGGTGGAGATAATTAGTCTCTCTGTACAGCGCCACTCTTTTCCTATCTCTGAGATGTCCACAAAACTAACGGTTTCCTTCGGGAACTAATTCAAGTCACGCACAAACAAGTTTACATTTGTGTATTTATCTCAGTCTCTAAGGCGATTCCATGATGTCATTACAGAACACTGCTGCTGGCATCTCCTAGGAGGCTCAATGATACTGTCTCGTGATGTCATAATAGAGAAATCAGCTACTGTTGACATTTAATTTCAAGTGGTTGAGAAGTGGTTAACTTGAGTAGCAGTCATAAAAATCACAGCTACTGTGATACATTGTATTACATACATTGGGTGACACAAGTACACATATGGACAGTGCCACTGACAGCAGTGGGATCAACATACTGTATCACTGGGTTCAAATGCATTGACTTCATGGCAAGATAAAGTATCACAGATTATAATGAGATGTATCACAGTCTGCGTCTCTGCCCCAGCATGCACCTTGGGGAGAGTCAGTAGGAGGAGTTGGGGAGGAGTTACATGGCACACAGATTATAATGAGATGTATCACAGTCTGCGTCTCTGCCCCAGCTTGCACCTTGGGGAGAGTCAGTAGAAGGAGTTGGGGGGAGTTACATGGTGCACAGATTAAAATGAGATGCGTCACAAGTTGCATTTCTCTGATACTTTTTTTTAACCTTTTATTTGCCCAAAACAATCCTCCATATCTGAAGTGCCATAAGTCTAACATACCGCGTCAGAAGTAAGAAACTGTTCTTACAGTATATATGCTGCGGCTCTGCTCCAAAAAATAGAGCCATGCGTCTAAACACAACTACTCTATGTTGCTGCATAGACCTTTTATGTCTAATTCCAGCACTGGGGAAGTGTTCAACTCCATTCAAGGGCAGTCTAAACTAAACTACTACTTTGGTACAGCACTGCACTTTGCTTTAATGCTTCAGACATACACATTATGGGCTTTGAATGGGTCCCCCTGCTTATTTGTGGGGGGATAGAGATGAGTCTTTTACAATGAGAGTGCTACTGGATCTATGTTCTATATACAGTGACACCTCGCAGCCTTAATTACAATTTATTTTGGGATGTTTTTTGTCAGTACACTAAAACCTCCTCTTGGATAGACACAGGGGGATATTCTAGTAGCTGGGAGTTGTGCAAAAGCGTGCAGAAAGAGCCTTATCCGATTGGATTTCTAGAACAGCGGTGCGCAAACTGGGGGGCGCGACCCCCACGCGGGGTGCAAGACTGCCGTCTGGGGGGCGTGGGGTTTACAGAGTCCCCGCGCGCTTCCCGAAGGCCGGGGGAGCTGCAGGGCCTCTGTAAACCTTCACTTACCTAGGCTCCGGCGGCTTCCTTCCTGCGTCGCCATGGCAACGCGGCATCAAAATGACGCTGTGAGGTCATGTGACGTCACGTTACTAGGGCAACGCGACGTCATGACGCCGGAGCGCAGGTGAATGGGGGTTCTGCTTTAGATATTGTGAAGCGGGGGCATCCAGACACTGATTAAGGGGTGCAGGAAACTAGTCATTCACACCTGGCTTTTATTTCTAGATCGACATTTACACAGACACACACACACACACACACACACGTAACAAGGGCTAATTGTAGTATAATGTAATACAATAAATATATTTGTCATTTAAATGGATTTTATTCATATGTTTTATTTTAAAGCGGGGTTGGGGGCGGGGTTGGGGGCGGGACTAGGGGCGGGGTTGGGGGCGGGACTAGGTGGCGAGTAGATTTTTTGGTTGGGCGAGTAGATTTTTGGGTGATTTGTCGAACACTGTATATATTTATATAGATATTAGTATGTACCATTGACTTTTATACACCAAGTGCAATCCATTTCTGTGCGCTAAACAGTATTTTGGGGCTGGGCGCAGATGGAGAAATTTGAACTTAGTACACGAGTGCAATTGAAGTTTGACATGCGCCGAAACCCTCCACCCCTCCCCCCGCTCAGTTTGCGATGCTTAGTATATTGGCCTCAGTAGGTCTCTCCCTTCCACTTCAAAGTAACGTATTGACAACCAAAGGGGACCTGCTACAGTAGTTTTTGGTGATTTCATCAGTCCCACTTGGCAAATAGTATATTGGAGATTCAAAAAAAGAGAAAGCGCTCGTTAAAGTAACACATTCTTTGATATTTTTAATCGAAAACAATGATATTCTTCCAGTGTATTAGTCAAGCACCTTACAGTTCACAAATACACACTAGAGAGGGTTGGGGTTCCTTACAATGCATTGATCAAATACATTGTAAGGAGCCCCAACCCTCTCTAACAGCGCGTCTGAAATCTGCATTGTAAGGAATCCCAACTTTCTCTAATAGCGCGTCTGAGATCAGATGCATTCAAAGGAGCCCCAACCCTCTCTAAT